>NW_007578058.1:71602-320037 GCF_000690725.1 Stegastes partitus | reverse complement strand
ACTCACATTTGAGTGATGTTCTCTTTTAGATTTTTGCCCGTTTCTTTTCCCTTTTATATTTTATATTATAATTCAACAATGTCACTGAGGTTCTACCAAAGGGACCAATAAAGTTCTATCTATCTATCTATCTATCTATCTATCTATCTATCTGTCGGTACTGGCTGCTGTCCTTCCCTCTTTTCTCTTTCTTAATCTACTTTTTTCATACTTTTATCTTTATTCCTCTCTGTGATGTCGTGTCTCTAATCAGTTTTATTATAATAAACCTTCCAATAGTGACCCAGCCTGTTCTTTTTCATTTTTATTGTGTATTTTTATATTCTGAGTGTTTGCCTGCACTTTTTATACATGTTGCTGTCCTCTGTTGCCTTGTCTCACTGCGTGTTGTATTTCTTTATTATGTAAAAGCACTTTGTGAATTCTTTTCTTAAAGGTGCTATACAAATAAAGTTTATAATTATTATATTATTACTACCAGTCCGATGGCGGGTTTTTGCATGAAAATTTCAGTCACAATGTGCACCAACTAGTGTATATTCTGTTTGAAAATAAAGTCTATTCTATTCTTGTGTGTTCAGTCTGATGTAACGACTTCAGTTGTGTAATTAACTAATAAAGTTTAACGTATCTGCAGCTGTGGTGTCGTTTTTTTTCTAACTGAACTGTAAAACAAACAAACAAATAAACAAACAAACAAACCAGCTGCATTAACCTGCGCTTTGCTAACAGAGGGAGTTAGCCTCAGCACAGTTTACATGTGTTTGTTAACGAGCCGGCTAGGCTAACTAGGCTAACAGACACCGCTTACCTGCAGACGGGGAGCGCGAGACAGTTCGGCTGCACAGTCCTCGTGCACATGGCACGAGCCGACAGTTGGTCCTCTGAGCAGAACCGAGAGCGAACCGAGCCAGAGCCAGACACCGGGACATGGTGGAACACCGGAGGGGACACTAATGACAGGTCGACTGACCGAGGGACACACGCTGAACAACGGCGCACACCGGACCTGCAGCCGCGCATTAAAATGACGTCACACGGGAGTCCATCGTCTGCCTGATGTGAAGTTAAAATTATTACAATTCCTTTTCAAGACATAAGTGCCAACTTTCGTTTTATCGATATGTGTGGAAAACACTACCACTCTCGGCTGCATATATCGTTTATTTACTGGTGCATTCATCATCTGAAGTTGATAATTTTCAGTTTTTAATTTGCTCTTCAAGGTCAAACCTTGTTCATCTGAAATATCGAAGCTCAATGTTGAAAAGGACGTAAACAAGCTTGTCATGTTAGTGTTGGCTATAGCTGAAACAGGCAGAATCTCTCTTCATCCTCTCTGTCAACTTTCAAGCATTTATGGCTAACAGTTGATGGTTTCAGCCTCTAAAATGTGAGGATTTGGGTGCTTTTACTTGTCTTAAACTGAATCTCTTTGCTTGTTAAACTGCTGGGTGGATGAGATAAATATGATCTGTTTTCTATATTTTATTTAAAAATGTATTTGAGAAAACAATAGTAAAATATTCACAATAGTAATAGTAAAAGAATTTATACACAGAATAATCGCTGCCTGCTGCTTACAACAGAATATTCTTGAAAACAGAAAAATTTGACGCAGAGTCTGTGGCACACAGGTTTATTTAACAATATGGTATATAAGTACGAAATGAGCCATTTGAACCAGTTTGTACAGTGATTTCATTCATATTTTCTGCATATTTACAGTACTGTCTAGCTGCATGATTTACATTAGAGAATAGTTCATCATCAATTCAAGTTTAATGCGAGAGAAAATGATGCACCAAACTCTCTCTGAACACAAATCAGCAGTCAAACAAGTCAATTTAATGAGAATTTCTTTAGACTGAAGGAGAGACAAAGCAATTTTTAAACATCTGCAAGACAAACACTGGGCCCAGGCCAGTAAAAAGAACATTCCGGCACCTGTGAACATTAACAAGCTTTAATACAGGCATGTCTTAAACCTGCATGTTGTGTTTGGGTGTGTGCAATAGTTCCTAGATCTATACAAATACGTTAATCTCCTTTAGACTCTGCGAACAGGAAAGAAATTAAGGCTTTCCTAAAGGCAGTCCTTTTGAAAAATGGCATATTAGAATAAATTAGCCAGGAACAGAGAAACTGAGCAAGAGGTGAAACCTGGCAACAAATTCCCAGACAAATAACTTTACAGTCTTCTCAACACAAATACAATATTAATTTGCAAAGGTACAAAACAAAAAAAGAATAATAAAATGAAATATTTTTTGTTTTGAGAAGTTTTTTTTTTTTTTTTTGTAAAAAGTCAATATCAGAGCATAACAAATGAAAAACAAATTAAAACAACACAAAGACCAGGGCGAGTTCTTGCAAGGCTGGTCTGAACCAAAAATATATTCTTTGTGTCTTTGTTGTCTTCTTTTCAACAGCAAGTATTAAATCACTCTGTGTGGTAAGAAAAAGTAGTCCTTGGTTTCAGGAAAGTTCACAGTCCGTAGGCCTCGTAAGACTCATTTGTTTGTTTTTCTTTTAGCTTTTTACATCCGTAAGTACAAAAATTTCTCAGCTGAAAACAGAACAAGGCCTTTCTTCGGTCTCAAAATGCTACAATCCTTCAACAAACTTCTCTAGCGTGTCTCCTGTCGTGTCACCCACCATCCCCATGTCATTACTTAACCCCCCTCGGTTTGGTGTGTTAAGTTGTGGGAGCATGGCGCTCTGCTCCGGTGTTCCCATGTGTCCCTGTTCCATGGAGCCAGACATAGGACCTCCAAGGCTGGGGTGGGGAGAGCTGGAGTGGAGGGCCCCATGCTGAGGTGACGGCTGGGGTTGTATCCGTGGGGAGGGACTGGAATGAGGGGCCTGCTGCGACGGTGGGCGGGGTGATTGCACTGGGGCTGGCGAGCGTACTTGGTTTCCCAAAGTGTTTGCCATTGTCTGGCCAGGTAAGTGAGCGCCTCCTTGGGCTTGGCCTTGGAGCATGTGAGGTTGTGGACTCATTGAGTTAGCCTGTGCTGGAGATCCCATCTGCTGCTTCATCATCTGCTGCTGTTGCTGCTGCTGAAGCATGCGCTGCTGGAGGAGGCTCTGGGGCCCATCCATGCCCATGCCCATTTGGGATGTGGGTGGGAGTTGTCCCATGGGCCCCCCGCCTCCTTGCATAGCCATTTGCTGCTGCATACGGAGCTGAGAGTAGCTTGCTGGCCCTGGCTGCTGCTGGGGGAACTGGCCATGGCCCTGAGGCAAGCCTCCCTGCTGCTGCTGTGCCTGCTGCTGCATCTGCTGCATCCTGAGCAGCTGCTGTCTACGGTACAGCTGGGGGTTGCCATTTTGAGCAGCATTCATCATCTGACCTTGGGGGCCCATGGGCGCCATGCCCTGGGAACCTGCCTGCTGAGGGGGCTGCTGTTGAGGTGCCATCCCTGGCCTTTGGACCTGGTTTGCCATGGCTGCCATGGCCTGCATTCCTGCCTGGGACCCCAGCATGGCTTGAGGGTTCGGCTGCTGAGCCTGCTGTTGCTGCGGCTGGTTGGCCTGATATTTGGCTGTCCTCTGTTTAATGAACGCCGCCATGAGTTGGGGGTTAGACTTCAGGATGCTCAGGACCTGCTGCTGCTGCTGCGGGGACGTGGGAGATTTCAGCGTACGCAGTAATTCCTGCAGGGCGCTTGGAGCAATGTTACCAGGCATCCCCCGAGGCATGTTTTGTTGCTGTGGTGTCATGCCCTGCTGTGAGGGTCCCTGGGGAGGCATGACCCCAGGCATTTGGAGACCCTGCTGCTGAGGCATCATGGGCCTCTGCATGAGCTGGTTCTGCTGGGGCATTGGGGTTCCCTGAGCCTGCTGAGGGGCTATGGAGCCTTGTTGAGGAGGAACCTGTGGCTGATGACCCTGGGGATTTTGCATCCCCGGACCCCACTGGCCTTGCTGCATAGCCTGCATCACCTGGGGGCCCCGTGGCCCCTGCATCATCTGCATCTGGCCCATCATGCGTGGGTGGTTCATGGGCATTCCATTCATGGCATAATTCTGTTGCTGTTGCTGCTGCTGCTGTTGTTGCTGCTGTTGCTTTGCCTTGGCTACCATCTCAATCTGTCTGGCCACCTTGAGGGCCGCCAGCAGTGGCTGCTGTTGCTGCTGCTGCGGTGGAGGCTGGGGCTGCTGTTGGTGTTGCATGTTAGGCATAGGTGACTGCTGCTGATGGAGAGGCGATGACTGAGGCCCTGGTTTACCCTGCGGCACTGGTGTTGGCGGCTGACTGCTGCGGCCATTGTTGGGGAAGCCTTGGGCCATATTTGCAGGATTTGGTGGTTGCTGTTGTTGGGGCTGGCTGGGCATGGGTTGAGGAGTCTGGGGTGTATTGGGCTGCTGCACAGAATTTGGTGTGTCGGGGGCAGCTGAGGTAGGTGGAGATGGCAGGGGCATACCCCTCCCAGCCATGGTGGCCATTCTGCGGCGCATCATTTGAGCCTGCTGGAGCCTGTGCTGCAGCTGCTGCTGACGAAGTTTGTGCTTGATGTTGAGACAGAATGGAACTGGGCACTTGTTCTCCTGACAGTGCTTGGCATGATAACAACACAAAGCGATTAGCTGCTTGCACACAGGACAGCCACCATTGGTCTTGCGCTTGCAGCCCTTGGTGTGCTGAACCACCCTCTTCATCTTCTGACATGAAGGCAGAGAGCAGTTGGCATTGCGGCACTGGCAGGCGTGGACCAGGGACTGGATGCAGCGCTGGATGCTGAGACGTCGACTCTCCTGAGGGCTCTTGGAGGCCTCTCCACCCTGACTGTTGCTGTCGTCGTCTATACCCAGACCCCACTTCACCATCTGGTGCTCATGGCCTTTACTGTTGTAGCAGTTAATGCACAGGTCGTAGTCCTGGTGAGGCAATGAAGACCACATTAAGGTTATGTCAAAATTAAACTCAACGTTAGTTTAAAACTGAGACAGAAGAAGATTCCGAAACATGCATTTCCATGTCTTACCTCACAAACGGTACAGTGCCAGCGTGTCTCTACATGGTGCTTGCACTCATTGCATGTGTACACAAAGCGGTCCTGGCCCTGGTTGTGTAGTTCCACTAACATGCACATTGTGCTCCATTTGCATCGTCTCAGTGAGCTGAACTCCCAGTGCTTGTCCCTGGCCAAAGTCAGAAAGGCATCACGGCCATCCATCAGGTCACAGGTCAGCAGAGGGTCAGGATCCATGATGGGTGGCAAGGTGTTAATGACTGGCCCGGCATGGAGGTGGATGACAAAAAATACCTGGCAGCAAAAAGGAGGGAAAACATATCTGTTAGCTTTGTCAAAGTGTGCCATAACAAATGACCAACTCTCAGTCATGGTGAAGTGGGGTAGAATGTCCACGTGGCAATAAGTGTCTTCCCTGCTATCCAAAGCTGATGCGTTCTGCGGTGTGCCTGTAAGATGTCAGTAAGCCACGTCCCATTGAGAGAAAGAGCCTATTCTGTAATTATTGGTACACCCATGTCAACCTGCCAGCTTGGTATGCAAATACAAAACATCTTAAAATAAATAATTTGCTGCAATGCTGCATGGAATGCCACTTTAGTTAAGGAAAACTGGCATGCAAAAATCTGTTATAGTTAGCAGGGTTTCCCACCTCCTTATGTTTCTCCATGGTGGCGTAGAGCTTCTGGGACAGATCATTGGCAACATTTGGCATCCCAGGCTTTTTCTTATTGGCTCGGCTGACGCTGCTCTTGTTTTTGTTGGTTTTCTTGTTGTTCTTCTTTTTGGCATTCTTGCTGTCAGCGTGGGCTCCCTGGTAATAGACAGACGTGAACATTCAGAGGAGCAGAGATTGCACAAAAGGCAAGATGAGATTATGCTATTAAGCTGAGTAGTAACACAGTGCCAGAGTAGCTGCTGAAACCTTTTATATAACGAGTACCAGATGATGACAGAATCTTAACTTACCTCTGTATTTTCAGAGGAGGCTGTGGTCTCCTCCTTCTTTCTTTCCTCCTCCTCCTGCTCCAGCTCCTTGATGCTCTCCTCCAGTACATTAGGCCAAAAGTCACCCTCAAAGTATGGTAGCTCATAGGCGCTGGTCAGCCTGTCTTCAGTTGCCTGCTTGAAAATGTCCTGAACACAAAACGACAAGGCTCCTATTAGACAATAGAGTAACAGCGTTTCTAACAAGGACAGGTTACAATTTGAAATTAGGTGTACTGTAAGTTTAGGGATTTATTGTCTAAATCTTTACTATGGGGATAATTATGATGAAATTCAGAACTAGTTTAACCATACATGGTTAAGTCCATCTGACCGATTTTCGTGTTTTTTAATATGTCAAAACCCTGAAACTTAACACAAGATGTTATGAATAATGTAATTCCAAACTAACCTAATAACCAGAGAAAAATTTGTATATCTGCCCCATGAGGAGTATTGTAACACATCATTTGTTATTCTAAAACTAAATCCCATCAGTTCAGCAGAATTGCATGCTATCTGAATGTCACCAAGACTCAGACTTAAAATGTTTATTGTCACTAAGTAGGTCTTGAGAAACACAACAACCTACGGTGGTCACAAAGCGTGACACTGAGGTAATATTCTGACCTTGTAATCATGTAAGATCCTCTCAGCAAAAGCCTTGTCCAGCATCTTTCTGTACCACTCTTGGAGCCTCTTGGGCTTGGGGATCTTCTGGTCAGGAGGATGGCAGTGAAAAATGTAGTCATCTCCTTCACTGGGTGGACAAGCCCAGATGTGACCCGTCACGTACCTGGTCAGGAAATTAATTATGAGCCATTTAGCAGCTTGCAAGAATTAAACATGTATTAATACATAGCAGGACATGTCTAAAATCCTGTGAAGTTACTTTTCACCCACCCAAGTTTCTTCACATACTCCAGGTAACCTATTAGGATCTCATGGTACACTGCAGTCCTTAGCATACGTGGTCTGAAGAAGTGAATACTGTCGAGGTATGATATGTAAACCCGTCTGGAAAAAAGAATAGATTGGAGAGTGAATCACACAAAAACAACAGCATAAACTGAGAGGTTGACATTTTTTTAGATGGTTTTACCTGGTATTTGGGAAGGGGCACTCTGAGCCATACTCCTGGACATGCATGCCAAAGAAACAAACATCCACTCCGTCTATTTCTTCAAATGCAAAAAGTGCTTTGGTTCTGTAAGGGAAGCTCTCCATCATCTCGCCTGAATCTACAAACCTGTGGAAACAGAAAAGCATTGGTCACAACAGCATTCAGACCTCTCAACCTCAAAACCCTCGGGCAGGTTTGAAACACAAAGCCGACATTGCATCATTTATCAGAGCCAGAAACTGTAAAAACAGAGAGAATCATCAGATTTTCAACTTTAATATTTAATCAACATCACAATGTTTCACAATATCTCAAAACATTTGCCAAAAATAAACCATTTGCATTAACCACATTTAGTAAAAATATAAAAATGTTAAGCTATGACTGACTTAGCTAAGGCCAACAGTCATGTGACAAAAATCCACTCAGCTAAACTTTGAAATATGTTGTACATGTTGATCCCAGTATTTTTTTTTCTTCTAGTTTTTGTAAAATAGATCATCAAAGCAATTCAAGTTCCATCTTTTCTTTTTTATGATTTGTGCATAAAAGACATTTTTGAGTTCCCTCTACTTCTGGCAGTGGTTGTGCTGTGATGGATTTTAACTCCATGAAAAATCCATACTGTGACTAAAAACATGACAGGGGCAAAACACTGCTTGGGCTGCAGAGGTTTAAGAGAAAGACTTGAGAAAATTGAGAATGTTATCTGTGAATAACAAGAGATGTCCTACCCTGGTTTGTTTTGCATATGAGAAAAGTTCTGAAGTGATACGCGGCGTAGTTGGGTTTGAATGAGAGTGCAGTTGTGTGAATCAAGCTCCTCTGTTGTTCAAGACTATCAAATGCTCCTGCCAATCAAGACTTAAAAAGCACACGGTATGAGACAGTAAGAATCTTACCTAGACTTCATGCCAGGCTTCACGTCCACATTTTTGTCAGAGCTGGCTACCACTCGCACAAACACCTCACCGGCTTCTAGGTGGTTCTGCCTTTTCAAGTACTTATTCACTCTGTCCTCAATGTATGTCCCCAGCCTCGTAGACGGCAACCCTTTACAAACACATTTTAAATCGGTTAAAGTTTTGACCGTTTAGACTTCTACATGATTAGATAAAAACAGAAAAATGAAATGTTACTGGGGTTTTATGGTTACATGTAACTTACTTTTGGCTGAAAATTTGTTTTCTTTTCTTGTTTTGCCAGATTTCTTCAAGCAGTTGTCACAGATAAAGCTGGAACAAAAGAGATCAAACTGTTAGACACAAGCCTATGTTAATTTTGAAGTGTACAGGTTCCTCTTCGTAAGGACTCTTAAGATTAAACATGGACTGCGTATGCTTAAAACGGAAGGATGCTTCTTCACAGCTGGACTTACCCTGATGGCCAAATGACATCGTAGTGCAGAACACAGATCTGATGCATCTTTCGTCCACAGTCTTTACATTCAACAAACCTACAAGGAGAGACATTTGCTGTTTCGGTTTTCTACAGAAGGCAGTAAAGGACCATCACTGCCATCACACAAGTAAATAATCGGCAGCTATTGTCCTAACAGTACTTACGGTTCAGAGTCCAACATGTCATTTTTCTTCTTCTCAAACTGATCTTTTGATATCATGCTGCACAAAAAAGACAAAGAGACAAGTAAGTTCATGTTGGATTATGTGAATGTAACCACCATCCACAGAATGAAGTCCAGACAGATAACGGCCTGATAGTCTCCGAGATGATCACCAAGTAGTCTTCAGAAACCCGGGCCTGGTAACTTACGTCTGTGACTGTGCCGGGTCGTCCCCCAGGGTCACACTGTTGCCCTGGATCTCGTTGAAGCACTTCTCACAGAAGTGATACCTGTCGGCAATAAGGCCATATTTGGGTGAACTGCAGCCAGCACACACAGTAGCAGCACAGGTAAACCGGCGTACAGGCGGCAGAATGCAGAGTGAACGAAGCGCACGGCAACAACCGAGGACGGAGAATGGACAGCGGACATACAGAAGGACACACACACAGGCAGAGGTACATGTTAGTCACAATGAAAATGGTCATGATCCAGACACTCATTCAAACTGCAAAAGAAATGAGGGAAACATGCAAGAATGGTAAGTTAATGACAGTAAATGATTGTCTACAACAAATGATTGCATGGCAACACCGTCTAACTGCATGCTGGGACATGAAAACAACAGAAATACACTTTCACTACAATCACTTGTGGCATAAGCAGCATGCATAAAGAGCCGGTGAATGGATGATATGTTCACGTGAGAAGAGACAGACAGAGTGATTGTGCAAAAACAAACGTGTGTGTATTTTAAGAAAAACTGTAACGTGACTAATTTCATTTTATGGAAGTCAAGCGCATTTCAGTCCTGACACTTGGGTCTACCCATTAATGCAACCTGAAGCATATGTTTTACACTTGAAGTCTGTTGTCAGTTTTTTTAGAGTGGCTGCATGTTGGGCTTTAAGCTCTTGCAAAACACAGATAAACTACAAGTCTGTACGGTGCCTGAATGTAACCTGCATAGACACAGATGGTGGTGCTGCTGCTGTCCTTGCTGTTCAAAGATACGGGTAAGTGATCAGTCTTGCTTACATGCCTTTGGACAAAATAAAGCATGAACTAAATTCTTATGAACACTGTTTTTTTGTTGTTGTAGGAAGACTTGAATTCTAGGTCAGTAAACCTCAGGAAATTTAGCAATGATCATCTGCAATAACTGAATTGTGTTTCACTGGAATGATATGAAGATGCAGTAGCAGATTCTACACAGAAGGGGGTGCTTTGGTACAGGTTTTTCTGGAAAAACCAAACCTATGAAGACAGCTCACAGATCAAACATGCAAGTTCTGCTGGATCACATAATATGACTGTCAGTCAATGCTGTCTGCAATACTCCTATAAAGGAAAGGTCACGTGAATTAAGTCTCTGGAGCTTCGTGGCCTGTATATGTGAAGCGGTATTGTTTGCTTTGATGACGCAACTGCACACCCACTTCCCATCACCGCCCCGCCACCTCTCTACCCGTCTCAACCCCTCAGCATAGTCAGCATGCACTTTTACCTGTTCTGGTAGCTGTAGTAGGTGCCATCCCTGGAAATGGTGCACAACTGTTTGCCATAGCAACACAGTGTCTGGGGTGAGAACTCATACTGTAGAAAAACCAGGGAAACATTAGGATCCTGTCACTGTGACAACTGGATTGCCCACCTAAAGTCAGCAGTCGTAAGGGTAAACATGAAACAAAAACTTGCTTATAGGTTACAGTCCCGTATGCGTCTACATTGTTGTTCAGTTATGTCATCAACTCAGTTTGTGTTATCACCTCCCATCCGGTATTGTCTCACCTTTCTGCCACAGCAGTAGCCCAGACTCTGCATGACCGGATCAATTTCCGTTTCAAACACCTCTGCCAGCTTGGTGCAGTACTTGTAGACACGGGATGTTTTACGGTTGTACAGCCAGGCGTTGTTGAACATGAGCCACACATCGTCCACATACTGCCACGGTTCCTGGTACTGACCCGTGTCCAGCTTGCGTTTGATGGTTGATAGGTCAATAGGATTCTTCACTATGTCAAAGTAGTCCTGCAGGAGCAAAAGCAGGCAAGAACAATTTCCAGGAATGAACAAGTGACCCTTTAAAGTGTTTTCTTAGAGTCTTTGTATATATTGGAACACATGCAGTGCATTTGTATTCATAATTGTGGACACTCACAGGGATACCCAGTAGCATGGGGTCTACCGGTTGTCTGAAGGGGAGAGACTCTGGGTCTTGCCTGTAGAGGGCCTCAAGTGTCGGCATCAGGGCTTGTCTCAACTCCTCTGGCTTGAAAACTGGACAGACAACAACGTTATAAGAAACCAAAATACCAACAGCAAACCCATGTCTGAAAATATTTTGTGGCATGTCCCATTTAAAAGTAGATTTCAATTCATGATCAACATCAATAAAAGGCATACAGTGCTACTCTTGTTAAATGCATCCTCTGATATTTCTGGATTTTTTTCCAACATATTTGAACATGTACATGCTCCAGGGATTCCATGTTGGTGCCAGTGAACTGTTTGGTGTCATGAAGTCAATATCTAAAGAGGTCTCTAAGGCTGTGCTCACACTACATGAGTTTTGGGCCAAGTTACCCTCATTTCAAAGCTCCCTAAATTCTGAGGAGAATTCAGGTCTGAATCAATGTTTGGCCCAGATTATCAGCTCATGCGAGGGGTTTATAGATCCAGCCTTTTTTTCCACTGCAAAGAATTATTACTGTTACAGCAAGTTGTTGTACCAAGGTCTTCACTTTATTTAGGTGGTGTGACGCTCCTCGATCACTCCCTCTGGCACAATAATCTTAAGCTCCTGTGTTGTGTGATGTATCAATACTTTTCAGTCTTGTAGCGTGTGCATGTCTGAAGTTAGAGAGAATAATATCTGTCAAATTTCTACTTATGTGTGGGTTACAATTTTAAAATCCTATACTGTGAGCCTGTGCCAAAGGCCTTCAGAAAAGGATTTTGGATGTCCATGAGTCTGGTAAAGGATTTGAAAAGATCTACAAATTATTTGAAACTAATCATTCTACTATGAGGAAAATAAGCTATACGTGGTGTAGATTCTACCACTCTCCAGGACTGGTCACCCCAGCGAACGTAGCCCAGGAGCTGATGGTCTGATGCTTTAAAAACTCTCCAAAAAACCTAAAATTTTCTTTAATCACCAGCTATGCAGGTAACGCTTGCAACTCTTGGTGTCAAAGTGCATGTGTCTGCAGTCCAACAAAGACTGCACACTTTTGAGTTTGATGGGAGGCATTTACTGTCCTAAAAGAATATTACAGTAAAACTACAGTTTGCCAATGAACAAAGCTCAGATTTAAATCCACTTGAAGTGTTAAAGATAAAGACAGTACATGCCAGAAAACATCTTGCAACTGAAGGAATTATGTGTGGAAGAGTGGTCAAAAATGTACGCAAGCCAATGTCGGCACATAACGAAAGTTTTTCTTGCTGTAGGGGGCAGCACTAGTTTTGGTCACATAGGGAGGATTTAGTTTTTCAGAAAAGAATGTTATATTTTTTTTGATATTAGTGTTAAATACTAGTAGTTTTGCTTGTTCAAATATGTTGAAAAACTCTATTTTTGTACATGACTGTGTAAAACGCACAAATAAGCTCAGTGTTCTCACTTTTTTTGCGGTTCTGAGTGGCGGAAGTGGCTGATGTGCTGTTGGCCCCACTTTCCTCCTCGTCTTTGGGTTCTGCCTTCACTTCTGGCTTCTTCTCCTCAGTTTCCATTGGTTCCTGCTTTGGTTCTGCTGCATCTGGCTCCTCCTTCTTTATAAGTGGAGGTTTGGTTTCATCATCCTGCTACATTAACACAAGTACCGTTAACAAGCTGTCTGACACTGATGAGTCAGAAACTCTTTTAATGCACTTGGAAGTATAACATGTTACATTAGGAGAGTGAAAAACCACAAATAAGACTTGCTATTTTGGAAATGAAGAGTGAAAAGAACTGGTTGGTTTTGGTGGACATACTTTGCAATAATCTGGGAATTAAACAGACATAAATGTCTGCCCAAGTGATTACTCAATTACCTTCTAAAATAATGTACTTACCTCCATTTTTACATCATTTTGTTTCTTCCCAGAGTTGCTGTCATCTTCTTCATCTTTTACTTCAGGTTTGGCTTCAGTGCTGCTCGTGTCAGGCAGGGCCTGCTGGGAGCTCAGCTCAGCCACAGAGCCTGGGGTAGGCACTCTGTTATCTATACTTGCTGCTGCCTGGGACAACTTGAAGGAGTGACAGAGATAATCTGATCACAATGCTGATCTCTTTCTTATAATTAAAGTCATACTGATGCATAAGCAAATAAAGAATCGCCTGTCCTCTCTGAACAAACATTAACACGTCATTTCCGTATAATGCTCTTTTAAAAACTATTTGTTTAAAAGACTAGTCTGGAGCTTAAATGGAAGCTGACAAAAGCACAAGCAAATCAAGAGCCACAGTAGCCTTTCAGTATCTCACCGGTGTGCTGGGGTGCTGTGCCTGCACTGAGGTGGGTTGCTGCATCTGGCTGGGGGGTTCGGGTTGGGGCTGCAGGGGCGTAAGCGGCTGGGAGGGGTCAGGAGGCGTGCCCATGACTGAGGGGGGACCAGGGAGACTAGGTATGTGGGTTGGAGTGGAGGAGGGTCCACCCGCGGATGCAGGAGTGGAGGGTTGAGGTGGCCCCTGGGCCTGTGTGGGAGCATGATGATGCTGCTGCTGCTGCTGCTGTTGCTGCTGTTGAGGCTGCTGAGGCTGCAGGCTGGCAGAAGCACTGGGTGGAGGGGTGGTACCCAGGGCGGGCTGTGCTGCAGGGCCGCAGGGAAGCTGGGAGCCAAGGGAGCCCAGTGCATTCAGGGGGAGGTTAGAGTTTTGCTGCTGCTGGAACAAAGAGGAATGCACGATGAGGATACAGATACACAAGATTTACACAACAGAAGACGTGACAAAAAACAGAAGACAGAAACATGCCACATGCACAAAAAAACACTAGACACAGAAAATTTTAGCATCTGTCTCAATACAGAACAAGACCCCTCACCTGTGCAACAGGAGCCTGTGACATGGCCTGTCCCAAGCCCATATTCACATTCATTGCTCCACCTGCAGCTACAGAAAACTGGCCCTGGGGCAGGAATTGGCCTTGGTTGGCTGGCTGAGATACCATGTTATTAGCATGATTACCCATCATTCCTTGAGTCTGAGGCATCCTTGATGGGGACATACCCATCTGGACAGTGGAAGAGAAGAAACACAAATCATTATAACGGCAGGCATTTAGAAGTATGCGTCTGCCAATTAAAATGATTTGTATTAAAATGGAATGCAGCACGCATACATGTGGCTACAACAATAGTCTGTTAAAGATCCTGTGGTGCAACTTACAAATAATATTTAAACTCTGCTGTATCAAAGCAAAAGATGGCAGCAATCTACAGCCAGGATGGAACACTACATGGCAGTAAGCCAGGTCTTAAGTTCACTGGCATCCAGGCAGTTCATAAGTGTAAAAAGACCTCTGTCAACCACAGGAAGCTCACTTGATATTGATGCTTTAGTGTCCCTGAGTATTAAATGAATAATCAGTCAAAGACAGTTGGGTAATTCACAGTCAAGAGGGGGGAAAAATAGAGCCAAGGAATGAGAAACATTGAGCAAGAAACTAAACAACTGGGGAAAAAACAAACTTTAAAGAGAGAAGCCAAGGGGCTCAGAGAGACAACTGTTTAAAAAAAAGAGAGGCAAAAAAAAACCCCCAACAAACTGTGAGACAAGAGGAGAAAATCTTACTGCTGGCACGGAGCTCATGTTCATCTGCTGTGGATGGTTCATGGGGGAAGGAGCCCTCGCTCCCATGGGTGCCTGAGACATCTGTGCATTCTGCATTGCCATTGGGTTAAACTGATTGATTCCTGTGGGAACAGAGTTACACACAATTACATACCTGTTTAATATAATTGGGAATTATGGTAATTTAATATTCCACGTCCTACTGGGCTGGCAGAGTTACTAAACAACCTTACATAAACACCACGTTTCCCAGGGGTAAACAATCAAGTATGCACGGAAAACTCACTTTACATCTGAAATGTTTACCTATTTTTGTACGGTCATTTTAAAGTTTAACTAGTGGTGACTACAAGGGTAATGCATGTCAGCCAAAAGAGGAACACAAATTGTTTTTCCATGGAAAACTATTGCCAATAAGGTAAAGAGTGCACACATACCTTGGGGAACTGGCATACGGTTCATTATCTGATTTGGCATGTTGGGCATAGGTGCAGGTCCATCTGAGAGAGCAAAGGATAATAATGAGTGTTTTTCATCCAGATAGTTATATCATATGAGTACTTCTATAACTGAGAACTGTCAACCAGAGTCAAAGGAATGAAGTTACTAACTGGGAGGTCGAACTGCCTGTCCTGGGCCCATGGTGTTGGGCTGAGCCATAACAGGCTGCTGAGGCCCAGCTGCACCAACCATGCCAGGCTGTTTCTGGAGCCGTGAGCGTCTCTTCTCCTCTAGTTCCTTCTGGATCTTGTAAATTTTTTCTGCCAGAAAGTGGTAGTACTCATCCTAGTGAGAGAAGACAAGGCATTTTTTAAAAGAATATTCAATGTGTCTCAGTCTATGGTTCAGATTCTCTCTTCTTCTGTCACTGTGAGAGGGCCTCGGGTTCAAAAACATCTGAAAAGGGTGACTATGCTCGGAATGGTGTGAAAATAAATACAGGTGTGAATATGACCTTACCCTGCTGTTAGCTGACTCGTACATGTCACCCTCAACCTTGCGTGCATACGCCACCAAGTTCTCCATTCGCCGGTCCTTCAGTGCTGCAGGGTCTGGGGTGGGGAATATGGCTTGTACTCTGATGACAAAGAGAAGAAGATCAACAATCACCTGCTGTACTATGACAGAACTTGGGTATGCAAAAATGCATCTGCTTTATCGTTGGACTTACAGTTTGTGCACCAGGTGGGTGCGCAGGTCCTGAGTGACGTGTTCATGCCAGGCCTTCCTTATCCCTGTAGCAGAGAGAGGGGTGGCAGCAGGCAGGTTTCCCAGGCCTGCTACTACTGACCCATCTGGCATCAGCTGACTGCAGGACAGAAACAATATGAACACAGTTTGTAATTTTCATTTGAAAAAAGATGTCAGATACCTGAGTGACATAGGACAGACTGAGAGCATGAATTCATCCCTGACTATCACCGAACGCAGAAGCATAACTTTATGGGAAATTGCACTAAAATATTGGATGCCCTGTCAGCAAAGGCCTGGCTTCAAGTGTATAAAGGACCAGAAGGCTCACTTGTTGAGTGTGGAGGGTAGAGAAGAGTCTGAGTGCATGCCAGTCTGGTCTGAGGAAGGGGTACCCATGCCTCCTGCCATCTGGTTCATCTGATTAGTGCCTGATAAACAAACATCATCATTTACAAAAAATAGAATTGTGGCATTGTACTGTGCACATTAACTTCTAAATTTGCAGTGAAGTCCTTTTTATTCCATACCTAGCTGGTTCATATTTCGCAGCTGCTGGTGCTGGGGGCCCTGGGGGTTTTGCTGACCTGGACCCTGGCCCTGCCCCTGGACCTGAGCAGTGGACTGGTTCCCATATGGCAGGCCCAGGGCTGCATAGGCCCTCTGCATGGAGCTGGGGTCGATGTGTGTGGCAGCACTGTTGATGGCTGTGGCACTGGGCTGGCCAGGACCGACTGTATTGATGGCATTCTGCAAGCCAGCCCCAGGGGAACTTAGCATAGCTGGACGGAAAAGACAAGGAAATAAATAAGTAGTGTAATAATATAAAGTAAAACATTCAATTAACACGCTGCAATAGCTAAGGATTAACTGCTGCGTCTGTATCCTGTCTAACTAAACATCAAAACATTTATGAGTATCAATTATTAACCACAAATAATTACCATTAATATATTTGTGAGTAAAAAAAAACAAACAAAAAAACCCATTTATAATTACAACTATACTTTTCGTGCAAAGACAAAAACCTCACAAAAAAATCTTCTTGGGCCTCCATGTAAAACCCCTATGCTGCACCCTGCTGTGTTGATAGCTGACAGGGAGCACGCTGCCTCTGTGGGGGATTTAAATCTGTCACAAGGCCTTTTAACCAATTAGACAGCATGCTGTCCCAAGACCCTGCCCCTACAGATAGCAGAGGCACTGAGCTCCTCCCCTGAGTGTCACATTACAGGCCCAGCCTTTCCAGAGGAATCCTCTGCTGTTCAAGCTCTCACAGTCAGCGAGCCAGCACAGAGATGTAGCAGGGAAAGACAACCTGCAGGGGGCACCACTTCATACAACACACACTTGGTTGAGGCTTGCTGTTAAGTGACAAGAGCCTTGTGGAACAGTTTAGAAGGTTTCAGAGATTTTGTTTTATGACCAAATGACCACAGCTATGCAGACATTTATATATCAATTAAGAATTCTACATCACTGACCTTTAAGCTAACTTACACCTATTCTTATATGGATTTATAAATTAATAAGATGAGACGAAGGGAGCTCCTGGATTTACTCACGTTGCTGGTTCCTCTTGTCACTTGCATTCTTCAGAGGAAGGCAGACCGGACAGTCGTGCCGTGTACAGTTCTTCCAGTGGGAGATGATCTGTCTGGATGATGCACAGTGAGCCACTGGAGAAAAACAAATGGTAAAGAGAAACACTGCGTGAGGTGTGGTTACGATCAATTCAGCGGTATCTGACATTGTACGATACTAGCATCTAAACAAGACTGAAAGGCTATGAAAGCACAAAAGTCACACAGCACATTGAAGGCCAGTCAAATGGGTGCTGACTCGGTGAAGACAAACATAAAATACACTGTGCAAACAGCTATGTAAAAGCAATTACAGTGCATGTAGTAAAACAATAAATTCAGCCTTGCATTCATTTTAAGTGTTCATACAGTATGAATGTCACAGATCAAAGTTCAGAAACCTTGAGTGACCACGTTACTACCAACAGCTGTCACCAGAGTAAATGACAAAATGTACGACAACCACCATGACAGCGGTTTTAAAAAGATTAAATTCATGTTTGCTGATGCTGTCAGTCACTCAGGCTTCGTCAGGCAAGGGGAAGAGTGGCTCTATTTGAACAACAGAACACAAGGGATACACAAGGGCTCGTTGCTTTACATTACACACAACAATGCAAGTAAAGTGACTCCAAAGCACTCATCAGCATCGTATTTTCAAACAGCGGTTAATCATTAAATATATAGGCTATGTATATTTCTGATAACTAGTGTTGTAGAACCATAATGGCTTCTCTTGTATTTGTCTGTTTGGCGTTAATCAAGGATGCAAACTTTATGTAGCTTCTTCAATCAGTTGTCAGACTTATACAGATCAATACGGATAGACTAATTATCGGCCTGACCAGTTATTTAGGGCGTTTTTTTGGCAATTTTCTGATTCATCATCATTTTTGTCAGTGCATTATCGGTAAATTGAATGCACTATTTTGGCTCTGATGCTTTTTCTATCTGTAGTCACTCTGTGGTCTCAGCAATATCCCGCCCACGGATCTATCTGATTGGTTATAGGTGACAAGTGACAGCCAATCCACACTGAAAGCTACTGTATACACACAGGGACAGACGGAGCAGCTCCGGTGAATTCGTGGTGCCGTGTTTGGAAGGTGAGGTAGCAGATGTTGCTGAAGTTGTAATGAGTACCGCAATCGTCCACAAGCATTCCTAGCTTCCCTGTTACACTGAAAATGGCTGAATAGTTTACTTGTTGGTGTCAGTGCAGCTGCAACTTATTTTGCTGATGACACTAGGTTAAGGCTATCACTAAGAGGCTAACCGTCAGGCCCGTGGCTAACGCTAACTGGAGTGCCACAACATCTCTCTAAAGTAAGATTAACTTTACCAGTCTGTTCTGACAGACAAGTGTCTTTAGCAGAGACACAACCTGCAAAACCTGAACAAGAAACCCAATCTGCTATCACAAATCAGGAAATTAGCTCAGAAACTGCTTTCACACTAGCTAAGGTTACGCTAATGGTTGCTAGTTAAGATGGAAGGCAGCCACATATTACTTAGAAACACCGTCAGGAAACAATAGTGCATTAAGATGCGAGCCTTAGTGGTCAGAAAAATTGATATAACAGGTAAAGAATAATAAAACAGAGACGAACAGCAGATATAACTGCAGGAGAAGAGACCAATGGTCATCAATCTTACAGTAAACAGAACAGTGTCCTCGCATCCTGTGACACTGACACCACCACTTCTGTTGTACATATTTAGTTATGGTAATCCTTATTAATAGAGAAACCTAATAACTGTTGGTTATTGGTCTTTCTTGATTACTAATATTCAGAACTGGCATTGACTTTGGCAACGGTTTTGCTAAATACTATGCTGGCAAGGGGCTGTATGAGGTTCTTAAGGCAACAGGTGCTTATTGCTGTTTCGATGAAACTGGAAAAATCATATCAATACTGTGTTTTCCAAGCAGCATGTAAAGGCAAACAGTACTGTGCACACATTAGAATAGAAAACAGAATAGAATTAGAATAGGAAATTGTGACCTGCTAATTTACTTTAGATTTTAGTCAGACAGTTAATGAATGACAGACAAAAGAGGAAATCATATCAGTCACATCAAAGATTGGATAAATCGAAATATTCAGTTAAGACATTCAAATATCCATGTAATTCCACCAAAGGTTTGAACTCTCGATACCAGTTACGTCTTGTGAGTAGATTTCTGAAAACGCATCACTTTCACTCACCCTGGCAGGACTTGCCAGCCTGGCAGTGGGTCATGTGGTTGAGTACGTTCTTCATGGTGCGGCAGTGGGGCAGAGTGCAGGCCCTCACTTCCCCGTTGGCCTGCTCCCGCCGCTGGCACTTATGTGCGTGGAGCAGCAGGACCAGCTGCTGCTGAATGAGTTTTCGCTTCTCGGGGTCGGCTGTTGGGCCCGCTGACACACCACCAGCCCCGGGGACCATGCCCATCGAAGCTACCTGCTGCTGCATTTGCGACTGTAATGGAGGGCCAAAACACACACAGGTTAGGCATGAACGTATATGGAATTGGTGAACAATGGAAATCTATAATATCAATATACATATACAATAATTCTTTAAAAATCTAGGAACTGACATTTCCAGCCTCTAGGTAATCTATTAGTTGCTCCTCAAGCAGATTTGCACAGCACTCTGTCTACTTTGTGCATTGAAAGAATCTCACTCTCTACTCAACGGGCAGCAGAAACTTCAACAGAGTGGAGGGCGTTTAACAAACATGCTGAAATGTATTGGTGGCTGTGACTTAACATCTTTGACTCCACGAGGACATGGACATGCCTAAACCTACCATGTCAAAAATTGGATACTGTCACCATACAACAAAAAGCAAATGCTAGATCGTACTTTGGGATGTTAGTCGGATTCTAGCACAAGAAAAAACTGCTATCAAACTACATTTTGTCTTGATATGCCCCCTCCGACATATGATCATAACTTCCTATTTTCATGCACAGTACTTCATTTAACTGTCCAATATCAAGATATCGCCCTAAAATCTAAAGCAGTTATTATTAGTACTTTGTTGTATGAACAGATAAACTACAAGTATTTATTTAGACTGAAACATTTAGTTTTGGACACGCAGAAGAAACTTTGGGTGAAGAAACGATGCCTTTTTAACATATATTTATTCATATGTTTTAGGAGCTGCAGTGGAAAGCCACCCAAAAATACTAATCTTTCCCCTAAATAACCTAAAAAAATAAATAAATAAAAAAAGAGGCCAGAACATATATTCACCTTGGTTATGTTAGTTTTTAAAAACTGGATTGATGCTTACCATGTTCGGCACATTTCCAGCTCCCTTCATCTCAGCAGGGAACTGGGGCAGGTTGTTGGAAAGGGCTGTTTTGTTCTGGAGTTGCTGGGCGTTGACCCCCGCTGCCCCCATCTGCTGCACCCCAGCCTGACCGTACTGCTGGCCAAATGGAGCTCCTGACATCGTCATCTATAGTGGGCGACCAGGACAGAGGGTGGTCAGAAGATTTGCATATCATGCTGCATACCATCACAGTAGAACATTTTTTACCTCTACGCGGAGCCGTTGTGTGAACACATGTGGAACAGTTTCTAACTCTGAGAATGCACACACATTAACCTGCCACATATACTGGCAGCAGTCAACAAAAGCCCAACAGCAATTTTTTTCACGGCCCCAACAAGGTTAATCGGGCCATAGGCACACAGGTCAGCCTTTTCACTCGGCAGCAATCTCTTGACACCGAAAACTTGAGGCACGAGGAGCTGCTTTTCAGGCAAAGCGGCATAACATGTGCCACATGCTGTCGTGCAGTTCCATCCATGAAATTTGTTGAGGCTTTTGCAAACTTTGTGTTACCAGAACAGGCAAACAACACATTCTGCCCTGTTTACACAGTTCATCTCGCTCTTTTCTACGTTTCCCAAGAAGCAAACTCCACTTAACACTCATGTCAAATCATAGATTTTTGTGCAGCCCGGTGGCTCAACCGGATAAGACGGTGACTCCCAAACAGGAGCTATAGTCCCTGATGCAGCAGTCGAGGGTTCGATTCCCGCCCATGGGCCTTTGCTGCAGGTCTCTCCCCACTTTCTTGTCTCTCTTCACTGCACTGCTAAATAAAGGCAAAAGTCCATAAAAGAAAATGATTTGTAAAATATATATTTTCATTACTTCCATTTCATCCAGTTGCCTGCCTTTTCCACATTGTCTTTTGACCTATCACCTGTGGATATAGCATTTTTAGACGTGCTTGGATTACTGTCTACAGTATGAATGGATGCTTCCTGTTTCTAGCTGCTGTTCATGCTTACATGCACATGTTGCTATGATAACGCTGCGGTCATACCCATAGATGCCTTGCTACCTCTTGCTATATCTCTGACTACCATTTCTAAAGTAACTACAGACCACAGCATGACTGTTTCATCCAAACACTGAAATATTTTACAGTCCACCAGTGCAATCTTAGAAAAATAAATCACTGGCATCTTAAACCAATTTGGTCATAAACTGCAAACCATCAGCTGCAGTATGGAGCCCACATAGGGCTGCTTTAAATAACTTAAAGCGCTTAAAATGACTAAATGTAGCATCTCTTGAAACTGAATTGATTGAGTAAAATGATTTGTGAAATAACTGCAAAAATGCAGAAATGTAATTTATTATTATTATTATTATTATTCAAGAAAAAGGAATAGTTTGCTGTCTTGTCGGGCTGTTTATTCCCATCTCTGACGGTCCCAGCAGGAATCTTTCTGCTGCCTCTGCTTGACTTGCTTCATGGTGGCCAAGCAGCGGCCTGCTTTGCTTCGCAGACAGAGTAAGCCCTGCCCAGCAGAGAAAAACGGGACGTGACACACAGAGAGAAAGACCAGCTTGCACAACAGCTGAGTAGAGCACTGCGCTGCTGCCTGCCTGCCCCTCCCCCTCCCTGCACAGAAACACAGATGCATGCCTGCTGCCTCCCTCTCATTCACACATTCAGCCTCCTCTCCCACCCGGTGATCTGCACTTACAGAGGAGTGTCACTAGGCAGGACGGCACCACTGCTGCAACGCAAAGCCTCCACAACTCCCTCCTCTCGGCATGTACCTTTATATAATTAGTGATAAGTGATCTTTTATAATGAATAAAGAAGTGCTGTCCTGTCTGGACATGGCCAAATTCTTCTAAAGTGATCTTGTTTTATTTAGCTCATTCTCATGTGTATGATGGCAAATAAACCAAAAAGGACATGCTGTTACGTTTTGTTATACGTCATGTTACTTGTCATTTCAACGCAGTGTTTCAGCTTAAAAACACTAATCAGGTCTAAACAGTAACATTTAAACGTGTTCAGAACACAGGCTGCTGGTTATGCCTGCGGGACTGGACAAAAAATAATAATGTAAATCTTTTAATTTTTAAATATTGTAATGATTTCAACAATTTCCCTCAGGTTTTTACCAAAGGGATCAATGAAGTTGTCTCTATTTTCTCACACAAAGAGTTGAACAAAACCACACCAATTAACGAACCGTGTAGTCATTAATATTATTGAGGATACAGGCAGACCGTTCCATCACTGGTGCATCACTCGTAAATATCTTTTCAAGACTGGCGCAAACAAAACATGGAACGACTACAAATCACACAGCTAGAAATGAGAAGCTGTGGCCTGGAACAGCAGATTAAGTAGATGTTCAGGCAATCTCAGCAAGTCATCTGTGGATTTCCAGTTCCTGGCTATCTCTTTTGCTTGTTCAAACAATTCCAATTTCACTTGACTATCACACATACAGAGCACCTACGCTGAAAAACTTCTACTTCTCTCAAAAAGAGGAATTTTCGCCAAACTGAATAAAGCAATTTCTCCACCTGAAGCAAGAGCTGGTAGCGATAAGAATCAAAATATTGGAAAGCAAGAAGATTTCTTTACCATGTCAAGCACTGCCAAATGGAAACTCGTAAATATGTGGTACCATTTGTACATCAACATATGTTACTTCTTTAAAAGTAATGCTGAAGCCAGTTATCATCATCCTGCTCATAAAAGCCAACACATCACTCTCCTACATTTCGGCAGCCTGTTTCGGTGATGGCAGCCATGCAAGTTAAATATGACATGAGCCACATTCTGGCGTTTATCTTCCCAACACAGGCTAATACATACTCTACATACTACTCACAAGCTGGTTCAAATTTGGGTTGTCTTCTTTCTCCATTCCCTCATCTCACGCAAAAATATAGTATTTTATTGAACACTATTTATTATAAGTGATTATTTATTAGAAGTAAACACATTTGTTTCAGTATTGTATGTAATATAACATAACTAATCTATTAACAGTCACACACAAAGTATTGATTTTTTTACACCATAATACAACAGTTGTTGTTATGTATATGTTATGTATAATGTTGCCATGGTGATGGCGCCGTGCGTAGACGCAGCAGCCCCATCAGGAGACAACAAAAGTGAACGTTTTGAGTGTCTTGTCTATCCCACACGTTCATTCCGCAAAACTTGCGGCCGGGAGACTTTACTGGGCGTCAGGACAGTGAACGGCGCCGGAATTGCGGCACTCGGTACAATCTACACCAACATGGTGGCCGATTGGAGACGACGCCGGCAGTTACACGAGAGTGAAGGAAGCGCAAACGTAAACAAAGGAGGAGGAAGAGAGCCGGGATCCATGCTAGGCTAAAGGCTAACCCCTCCAGACCAGCAGGATCCATGCTAGGCTAAGGGCTAACCCCTCTAGACCAGCAGGACCGTCCTCCTGCTCTCCAATGTCCGCTCCCTCCACAACAAGCTGGACGAGCTACGTTTGCTGAGAGAAACCCTCAGAGAGTGGAGGGACTGCTGAGTGTCTGCTTTAACAGAAACATGGCTCCATGACAGCATCCCAGACGGACAGACAGCTGGAGGGGATGCAGACAGACAGACAGACAGCTCTGGGCAGCATCTGCAGCTTCACCATCGTCACACCATCGTGTGTGTCTTTGTGTCCCTGAAGACCTACCAGGACCTTAAGAGGTTCGCCATGTTCAATGAATAGCAGCGCACATGGACGCAGCGCCCCCTTCAGGAGGCAGCGACAGTGAACATTTAGTGTCTTATCCCAGACGTGCATTCTGCAAATCTTGCTGGTTGAATAATCCTGAAGAAACGCTCTCTCATCTTGCCTGTACTACTGTGTATGTGCAACAAAATGACAATAAACCTGGTTTGATTTGATCTGAACAGGCATTAAGGTGTACTTGTCAATATGGGAAATGAGGAAAGGAGGGGCTTGTTTCATGTGGGGATGTCTGTTGAAATAATCTTAGTGAGAACTAGCTTGCTGGTTTAACCTTGGTTTCCTGTCAAACCACAAAGCCCTGAGACTGTCAGACAAAGGGAGACACATTTTCGCACGTTGCGCACTTCAAAGTTTGTGAAAGTAAGTACAGTATATTTACACAAAAATACATCCAGCTGCAAATAATGGAAATGATTCTTCATTCACAGCTTCACTGTGCATCAGTAGCATGAAACAACTTCAGCTCTTGTCACATTTGTATTGTTTGTACTCATTCTCAGATTAGTGAGGCGTAGAAATGCAGTAATAACCACATCAGCATCGATCAGCTATGAAACACTCTGTTGAGCCAAGTTTGCCCCACACAACCCCCAAACTGATTGCCTGCTTCCTCCAGCAGACCCAGAAAAGAAGAACAGATCAATACATGGTGAGTGGGAGAAAACTGACGGCAAGTTAGCATTAGGTCTAGGTGATAGTGTTATATTGCATCTGCTTAATAAAAATGATGAGATGACGCAAGAAATTGCAAAACAGCCAAAAATACTTTACTGATTGTCAACAATAGCCTATTGTAGAGCTGATATTGTTTTAGTGTCAAGAAAAAAACAAAACAGAGATAATAAGGTCTCCTATACAACATCAAGCATTGGCAAATAATGCAATAATATCTTCAAATGTGAAGAACTGCTGTAGACAAATGAGATAAAATGATGGTGGTATGAAGATTATATCTGCTGCCAGTTATGATGCTATCGATAGATACTGTAAATGCACAGTGAATATTGGACAAAACTGACAAATCTTGACATGTGAACGTTAAGTCACTGTAACATGACTGTGCTAGGCTCTGGTGGACAGTTGTTAGTGTACTACGTGCCCAGCAGATGAATAAGATGCTTGATTCTCTGTTTTTTTGTACAACTGGTTACTTGTGCGACTAACTCAGCAAAATTTTAAAACTCACCTTATTCATGTTTCCAGCTTGCTGAGCATTCAGCGTGTTGTGTGCACCCAACTGGGGCCCTCCTTGAGTAAGTGTCTCTGCCAGCACACTGCCTCCAACACCAGGTCCAGCACCCACTTGTGTCCCCTGCATGCCTGGGCCCTGGTACTGCATGCCAGGCCCTGGTCTCCCACGGCCTGCTGGTCCCATAGCCCCATTCATCACCTGTCCTGCTTGGCCCATGACACTGTGACCCTGCCCGCTGTTCAACATGGCCTGGTTGAAGCCCATGCCGGCGCTTCCATTGCCTTGTCCAGCAGAAGCACCTCCTTTCTGGCCCTGGGGAGACTGGTGATTGGGTGAGCCCTGCCCTAGCGGGCTTTTACCCAGCACAGCACCTAGCTGACTTCCCACCATGCCTCCCTGTTGGGGGCTGGCAGAGTTGAGACCACCTCCCAAGATGGAGGAGCTTCCTGGTCGCAGGAGCTCAGAGAGCTGCTTGTGCTTGGCAGCTGCATCAGGAACAATTGAGTTGAGACCAGGACCTCCTCCACCTGGGCCACCATTAGAGGACATTCCCATTGCCAAGTCTCCATTGGGGATGAGCTCATCCGGGAGGTCATTTTCCAGGTCAAACAGTGACACGAGATCTAAAAAGAAAGACAAGAAAGGAAAATGAGAATTAGCCATCATCACTGACAAATCCCAGTGACCAATAACAAACTAACACACAAAGCGCTGACCACCAAACACAGAGACAGAGCTTCACTGTGCAGCACTTCCTCTCCGTTTCAAGAGAGATTAGCAATTAGGAAAATAATTTAAGGTAGGAATTAAAGTAAAACCTCAGTTGCCTGTTCAAAGTTAGGCTTTTTGGTGGATTCAAATTCTACCTGCATTAAATTTGCCACTTGCTTTTTATGGATTAACTGTTCTAAAGATTACCAATCTTGCACATCATATTGCATTTACATAGATTAGCCTTGATGGTCCTGTGATTAGTGAAAGAATTTAATTGTGGTCAAATATCTTCTATCACAAAATCATGTTGCTGGTCTGCTTTGCTTTCACACCATAAACACACACACACACCAGGCGAACGCACAAAACTCTGTACAAACTAAACAGAAAAGGTGTGAAGTCCTTAAGTGCCAAACAGATCAATTGTTTTCAACAGTTTAGTTGTATATCAAACCATCTGTCACAACCAGCTATTACATCCCAACTAAACCAGGCCCGATTATCATAAAAAGGTAGTGGAAACAAGAAAGTATGTATTTGCACATGATGGTTCAATGTATGAACAACAGGCTGTCTTTAAGCCTTACGGACAGAGCCAGTTTCTTAAAATGTTTGCCAGTTGCAGATATACCAGCATCGGTACACGTATCAGTTAATAAGCACGAAATAACAAAGTGAAAATGTTTTTTTCAATTTTTTTAAAGTGCCCAGCTCATATCTTGGTCATAACCAAGTCTTTTATTTATGTTAGAAGTTGAATAGAAAAAAAGCTATATCACTGCTGGATTTTTATAAAGTTTCTAATATCAATACCGTGTCAGCCTAAAACATTTTTTTTTTAAATCCTACATCTGTCTGCCAATAGTACCAAAAACATTTCTTTCAACTAAGTCCACTGAAAGGATGAAATGTTTGTGTTCAAATGAAATTTCATTTATAATAAATGAATCTAATATAAACATTACTCATAATATCAAACTTTATCTCCCAGCCTTATCAAAGTTTGGCAGTTGGCCTATCCACTATGGCAGTGAAATCACACATCAACCGACACTGACGACACAGTCTGCAGTGCACACTCGCATGGAGGCACATTTGAAAAGCATCAATAGTATATTAATACCAGTTGTTCCTTTAAAAAACTAAAACCATCATAGCAGGGTAAATTTCCACTGTGCATTTAGAAAATGCTAAAACAGTACCAGACATCCGTTTGTAATATCTTTTTTAAAATGTCATATTTGCTTAGCTTTGTCTATTCAAAGACTATCAGACTGAATAAGTGTAATGTGCACTTTCACACACAGTAAGCCTACTTCAAAAATAAAAAAGCAGTTTAGTCCCTGGTGAAATTCTACAGTCGTACTGAGGACAAGAGAAAAGGGGCAGAGGGAAAGTTTTTCCTCTGTAACTTAGAGCACTCTTGTGGCTGTACAGAAAAAGTAAACTCACAGATACCATTAACTGAACATTAATGAAGGCTACAGTCCAAATCACGCGTCTATGCCGACGTCCTTCACGTGAGGGTGTAAGTGTGCTTGTGTATGTTAGCCAATAAACATTTTACCACCACAACAGCCACACCCCTACACACCCTCAGCTCAGTGTCTGGGGCCACGGGGTTATTAAGGTTGGAGAGAGATCCAACCTGTTTCTATATGAAATATGGCCGCAATTAACAAGAGCTTGAATATTACAGCCACAGGCTTTGAATGAAATATCTGAGCTGTGCTTAAGGTTAAAGCAACAAATCTCAGTACAACGCGAGACGTGGACGGTGCAGAGTTGAGAGCAAACACCTGCACCTTCCCTGAGGCTGTGACTGAGACCACACAAATTCAAGATGTGGTTGAGCCAAAACGCTAGCTGGAGAAGAAAAAGTGTCTTCAATATGGTGATTCTTTTCAAAAGGCTTAAAAAAGGTTTGAATTTGCTCATTATATAACAAGGATATGATGAACATATCCAGGAGCATCCAACAATATGCCAAGTAGTGGCAATGGAGGCATCTCCTAACCACAGAATCCCAACAATTGACTCACACTGTTCTCACCTGAAGAGGACATTGGTGCTAGTGGCTCTAATTCACCCAAAGCTTTTCAGCAGTTGCATTAAAATCTTGAATTAGACTCTTCAGGTCGGGAGGTAATAACAGGCTGTGCATCGGGCTGTTGCTGCCTTACAGAGTCAGAGAGAGAAGGGATGGAAATGCAAAGAGGATAATGTCCCCTCTCTGTTTCAAGAGGGAGCAAAGTCACCAAGCAATCGCAGCGATGCTAAAGGGACGTTTTATAGGAAACAAAGCTACATATACACAGAAAGTAGGTGCTCGCCCAAAGTGTTCGTCCAATGAGCAGTGCAAGTACAGTGTGAAAAAAAACACAGAAAAGCATACAGACTATTTATATCGCTACTATCAAGACACTACGCTGTGGTTATTGTCTTTTACCACAAAAATACACAAACAACAAACCCCAAGACTGCAAACATATACTGCAGCCTGTATGGTAAAAAAAAAAATAACCCACTCAGACCTACATTATGGAATAGTAAATTAATAATATTTTAGGTTGTATCAGTGCATTTTCGATCATGCATGTGAGCAAATGTTTTAGCCTCCTGGTAAGTTGGTCATTTTAATGACAGGGCTCAATGTTCCACCAAAACAATTCCCCTGTCACTATTTTGCAGGGGCACCAGCGCTGCATGCTGGGCTTAGCACCGCCCAAGACGACTGTAACTGGCTGAAAGGAACGCAAACAAGCAAAGACCGCTGCTGTTGCCGTGTTGAGGTGTAAATCTGGCAGTGGAAAAAACCAAGTGATCAATTCAAAACGAAAGCTTCAAATAACTATAAGTTCATATGGCTACTAAGGGTTTAAATTCAGCATAGCATTTAGCCGGTGAACTTCAAATTAAAAGGTTCCCCAATGAACAAGTTATCTTGAAATTCAGTGTGATTCTCCAAAATGCACTGTCCCTGAGCTCCAAAGCACGTCCTTGCACATTCATGGTAATACATGAATATTGTGATAATCTGTCTTTCCGTTTTAAATTTTGTCTTTTTCTGAATTTAAAATGTGTCTACAGGCTGCCTTTGAATTAAGAACAGGTCAGTAAAGAAGACTTTATCAGACTGGTACAATATCCAGAAGAAATTTAAGAAATTTTACCAGAATTTTAATGAAATGAGTTAACATGTGGTTAGGCTGTTTTTCCACACATTTCACTTGCCACACATTTGTAAAACTATTAATATTGCTGTTGTTTTTTTAATTATGATGACTTCAAGATGTGCAAAGTGAGTGGCACACAACACACGTAAAGTTGGAACTGCACTCATTTGCTGCACTGTGTTGATGAAAATCACAACCGTTCAGAGAAGTGGACAAGAAAAAATTTGGTCCAAACAATCGGTGAAGTTAAAAAAAAAGTTGTTTTAAGTCATCTTGGGCAGATCGACTTGAGATGTGAATGAGGAAAACTTCTCCAAGTCTTGTCAAGTACAAAGTTTAAGAGCAGAAGGAGAAGAAAGATGACCCGTTAGCATCCAGTGCCACCAACCCTACTCCTCGTCTCAATCACTTCCACGTCAGCGGAGACATTAGGCAGCAGATGCATTGTAAAGTCTGCAAATGTTTCACCGTCCTGGTGGAAGCCAGCATTTTAACACTTGTTTTTAATGTCTACGAATGTTGCTAAAGAATGCTCACCCAAGGGTTAGTAATCATACATACACGGTAGAAAGAGGAAGAGGAAAGCCCGCTAGGTGAAGTGTAGGGCTGGAGAATGGCTGCCTCTAGCCTGTGGTGCTGACACGCCCACTCATCCATACAAATAAAAAACCAGCCTGACACCGGCCTGTGGCCACGGGCACAAACACATACTGACACGAGACTACAGCACCATAAAAACTGTCACACATTAACATAAACATCAAAGACTGCTAATCTGTGCCTGTAAGCGTCACCTCAGTGTGCAGTAGGCTGGATGTGACAAAAGGGGACGTCTTCGCCATCTATCCTCCTACCAATAATTGTTATCAATATCAATAACAAATGAGACTCGGTAAGCCAAAGGCATCACGGTACATTGTGTTAATAATTGCCATAATGATTTGAATCTCAGCAGTAGCTGATTTTTGAAATTAAATCATTACTGAATATTTTCTGCAGAAATTTAAATACATTTAAATTTATTGTATCCATCAAATTTATTTTGAAAACTACATCTAAACTGATCCAGTCTGAATTCTCTTTATTCCAAATCTAGAGTTTACGATGTCAAATTCAGATCTGAACATCTGCAGTACCCAAGATGAGCATTAAGGTCTGGATAAAGTGTGCCGTCACACCACAGGTCTGTGGAAAAATGACCGATACCAATAAGCACGTGATATGAAATCTATGAAAACAAACCACCTGAAATGCCTTTTCTGGAAATTTATGTTCAACACACAGATTTATTGACTGTCTACATACCTTGAGTTTACCTCAAGGACTTCAAAGAAAGCAGGTCTACAAGAAGCACTACAATGGCTTACTGAACGCATGTGCTTGTGTGAAAGCTGACTGAGACAGAAAGGGCTTCTGGCAGCAGTGGGGGAGGAGACCCTGCATCGACCTCCTTTATTGCCCAGTGAAAGTTCCTGTCACCTCTCAGAGAGGATGAGCTACCATGGCTGAAGACTGGCCAGCCGGCGAGATAACACAGCGTTTAGCGAAAGCCCACACAGAACAAATAAAGAAATTCATATCAATCAGCTGTTTGCTGAAGGCAGACGCATGTTTCCAACCTCCACTGCAATTTAAACTAAGCAGCAACACTGGTTTGTATGTGTCCTGTAGAAGATGAGCGTTAGGAGGTCGCTGCCACCGTGCATTCACAAATTTTCCTTTACTGAAATTAGATTGCGCACGCTCTGGCAGTACTTGCTATTAGCATCGGTACCATGAAAGCATGTTGTATACACATATGTAGATGCACAGCTGGGATGTGATCAGGAGCCGTCTCAATAAACTCTAGACTGGACTATTTTACTAATGGCGTTTAAGTGTAGACGAAGTGGTGTCCAACAGTTTGTTTTTTTTAATACAATTGTTTTAAGCTTTTTTACCTGAAAAAAAAGGCTAGATTCAGAAGTATACTTTGCAGTAAAAGTGCACTGAGAAGTTGTCAGACCTGTGATTTCATCTGAGCGAGTACCAAAATCTTCTTTCTCGTGTTGGATCTATGTGACTGATTGTCAAACCCACTTTTCAGGCAGCACCTCTTCCCTCTGTGAGTCACTGTTCATGTAAGATGATTTCTAAAAGGTCTTGATTAGATGAGCACATCCAAAAATTTCTGTTCGAGTTTTTAGAAGTCATTCAGAAATTGTAGAGCAACAGCAAACATGTACCAGGGGTGTTGTTATTATTGAGTACATATTTATTTTGAGTTCTAATATTAAGGGTGAACTCACAACTCCAGGTGTCTGTCAAACTTATCCTTAGTTTGTGAAGGACAAACTTTTTGCTCACAACTCCTTTTCAATCATCTGAAATGTCACCACAGGAAACTGATGAAACATTGACTCATCATTCATTCACAGATGAACACAACACAATCATTTAAAATAAAGAATACCAGCAAATATGTACAAATAAAAAGGGCTTATACTGCAGATCTTTCCTAAATACACCTGTTACACGCTCGGGAGGCTTTCAATTGAAAAGTAAAAACTGATTGAAAAACTTCATTAAATAATGACCACTGGTAATGTTCTATAAGATTCTAAAGAAACTAATCAGAAGAACAAATCCAATATCAATAATATAAACTCCTCAAACGCTATATTTCTCAGTCAATCACAACACAAAGCAGCACATGACAACAACAACGGGAGTCCACGAAATGTTAGAACTACAATGTGAGAAGGTGGCATGACATCGGCTGTTGATATGTCATCTATTAGATATTTAAGCTCATAAAATAATGTAACTTCAGCTTTAGCTCTCCAATTCTTCCAAGTAAGTGAGCAAAGTTGCTCTGCAGGTTGGACTGGTGGGGAGGCAGACCCTCCAGCTGCTTCCTAACACTGAGCCTCACGTGCCACCTTGGAGGTTGTGTTTTTCATTTACTACCCCAACACATAGGCAGCAAAAAAGTCTGATGGAGGTACAAAAGCAAGTGCAGTCTCCCAATTTACTCTCTCAGATCACTTTTAATTCAAGCATTTGGTTGCATACAAAGGGGCTGATCCTCCAGTGGCAGACTGACTTTCATTTAATCAAACAACAAAGGTTCAAGTGCTGTCAACAATCTGCACAGCTTCAGTGTCAATGAAAAGGACTTATTCCAACCCAGCTCCACAGCATCTTCTCTGCAGGAATCAAAGGGGATCATCATACTTTTAAAGCAGCTGAGAGATTAGTTACGAAAGCACTGATGCAAAAAAAAAAAAAAAGACCCCTACATGTCTTATATATTATGGTGGAGGGGCACAATTTTGTTTTCTTAAACTTAACTGTTAATCACGAAACACTGCAAACTTGGGAGCAAACTGTTGAGCAGCTGCAGTGTGATGCAGATGACTTTTTTCAGTGTTTGCTGTGAAATCATACAGTAACTTCAAGCACAATTCTCCTGTGAAATCTGCGCAGCCCGCTGCGATGACTGGAGGCTTTACTTTGCCGGAGCGCTTTCGTTTAGCTGGATGCATGCAGCCTTACCGGGCACCAGGAGAGTGCTCAATGCAGTTTAACGACACTGTAAGTTACCGTGTCCTCCGTGCCGGTAAGCTGCATGTGGAGGACAGCGTCCTTACCTGGGCCATCCGATCCTGAGAGGGGTGAATTCAGCTTGGGTCGCTTTGCAGTGGGGGGTCCGACTTCCAGCAGATTGTCAGCCATCCTGGTCGGCAAGTCTTATAAATGAATGGTGATGCAGGAAATAAGAGCAGGATCCGTCTAAGTCGTCCGCCTCTGGCTCGTAATGACCGTTAACTTATACTAATGTTAGCGTAAAGGAGCAATTTCACCGTTTTTTTTTTTGTTTTTTTTTTCTCTCGACTGGCGAAATGCTGCCTGGAGAAAAAAGGTTTCAAAAGAAAGGCAACAGCGCCACGCTCCGCCGAAGATCACCCCATGATAATCCAACACCCAACACCCACATAATTATCCTCAATAATTACGTCCAAAAATTATTTCGGTTCGAGAAAAATAAATAAAAATCAATCATAAAATATTACACAAAGCGTAAGTAAATCCCTTTCTCCGCAGATCGCCGGTTTCACGTCTGTACAGAATCATTTTTTTCGCAGTCGAAACGAGCAGCCATAAAATATGTTTTTGGCTTAAATAAAAAGATCAAAATTCAAAAAATATTTTCTATGAGGTGGATTATTTTTCGCGTCGCTGTCTCCCGGTAAATACAGCGTCTCGGGACGGAGATACGGCGAGAAGCGGCGCTCTCTAAAAGGGAAATCAAATATACAGTGGGCTTTCGAGACGATAAAAACCCACAGAATCCTCACATGTTTGCATTATTCCCGATCGGAACCGCTAACGCTTCGATTTTCTGCACGAAAAAAGCCGTTTGATCCCGGTCTGGGTAGCTCCGGTCGGTTTTTAAAATTAATGCTCCCCCCGAAATCCCGATTCTGAGCCGCGTCAAGATGGCGGCTGTTGATTCCTCCGATACAAAAAAAAAAAAGTTTTTTTCTTCCCAGCTAGACGGTGGGGGGAGGAGGGGGAGGCGACGTCCTGTGACGTCCTGACGTAAACCTGAGTCCCACCGTGCGTCATGTGGACGTACGTCAAGTTGCCTCTAGGGGTGGAATAACACAAAAAATGAAATGTTCTACCTGTTTCAAACTTTACACATTGCCACTCATTTCCACACTCACAATCCCTCATTCCTGCATATTGGCATAACTGCAAAGCAAATAAATACATTTATTCCAAGTAAACTTGAGGTGCTTGGTCTCACTTTCAGTATTGGAATTTTATGATTCTTTATGTTTTTAAACAACAAATAAGTTGAATTTAACTTTAATTTATATCAGCCATTACTCTGTATTTATAAAACATATAGAAATCTTTTAAAAACGTGATTCGGTGCTTCCGACTAATAAGTATTATTAAATGCAGTTGAAATTACCTCCACATTGACCATAAACATCTTTAAAATCCCCAAAATATATAACAGAATAATATTACATTCTGTTAAAGGGAAACACATACTTTTAACAGTACATTTTTCTGTAATATTTACCTTTGTTTTTGGTATAACTTTAAAATTATATCGTACATGTATGTATAATAACATTATCAATACAATATAAGTTTAAAAATAATTCATACCTGATTTTGTACCAGCCCTAGCTGTTGAAAAATTAAAATGCATTTCGTTTTAGAGTAGGAGCTCTGTTCACTGTCTACAAAAGACTATTATTTTAATATTCCACACAAAATAAAATATCCCTCTGATTGACTGAACATGTACAATCCATCAAATGCACAATCACCAATTTTATTTTCTGTTGTTATCCTGTACGAGCACAGGTTAAAAAAAAACCACTGTGGAAGAAGTATTCAGACCCTTTAAGTAAAAATAGAATGACTGCAGTGTATAACTATTCTGTGAATACTCACTTAACCTACACAACTTGCCCAATACAAGAGAAATATATTAAAAGTACGGTTTATACAGAAAACAGACTCTTGTGTCTGCGTAATACATTATATTAGTGGATTATGATGATGCAATAATGTGTACGCTGCATTTAAGGTTGTAGCTGGTTTAATGTATCGTTGGGTAGCATAATAAATAAAAATACGTTACACTGAAATAGACCATTTAAAAATTCTCCGAGTGGAGTAGAAAGTGTAAATATAGAGGAATTAAAAAGCAAAATACTGAAGTAAAGTGCAAGTACCTCACAGTTACTTCTTCACAATACTTAAGTACATGTACTTCCATTGTCACAATCTATCATTGGTAAACTCACAACCCAATGTAGTGTACAGGCTATAAATTCAAATGGACAACATTTCCCAGCAACTGACTTTATTCAATTTTAACTTTCACTTCACCTGTTAGCGTGCTATATACAAAAACATATCCAAAGAAAGCAACAGTTCATTAAAACTTGGCGGGAGCAGTCGTGGGCTCCTCCAGTACTGCCTACCAGCAGATACCTTGCCGTGTCTCATCCGTTTTATTTGGCTACTTTAAATCTGAAAAAGGGAAACCTCTACTGATTGAAGCCTTTCTGTCTCAGCATGTCACACTTTTTTGCAATGATAAAAGTTGACTAAAATGTCCAGATTACATTCCTGCTAAGACTAGAGCATTCCTTCCAAATTACACACAACCACACAGTTTTACAAACACTCATACATTATTTACACACATGCAGGCAAACAGAACACACAGGTATTACTCCAACATGGTTAAAGTTACTCAGTTCTTTAGACTATTTAATACTCTAAAACATGCGCTTATATAAATAATAGAAAATGCTCAAATACTATACAATACAAAGGCATACTGTACAAAAAAAGTGAGTGCCTTGTGCAATTGTGTTTTAACAGTGAGTATAGAAATGACCTCCAATGACCTGCAAATTAAGACATTTAAACAGCATACAAAACAAAATAAATAAATCCAAGAGATGGCAATGACACTCTTTGGCATCAAAATTTACCCAGTGTGCCATTCTGCTGGTTCAGAATGTCGCTTACATCTCAATAAATCCAACCAAATCAACGGATATGCTCACGTTTGCAGTAAAACAAAGAGGGGGGGAAGTGGCGATCAAATCTGTGACTTTGCACACCTCTCGCTGCTCAGGCTTCATAAAAAACACATTATTTAAAAGAGCTTTTCAAGGAGCTTAAAAGGAAATGTAGCTTATATTCTTTACCTGACACTCAAAAACCATGACCTTCATTGAGCACTTAACATTGGACAGTAATAATTATTCTAAGCATCCCTTTATTGTGGAGTACAAGGGTTGTGTGCTCATAAGCAAAAGGACCTTTCAAATCACTGTTATTGCATTTAAAACAACTCCAGCTGACAAATAAACACAGCATAAAAGTGAATGCCAAAAGAAATTCAAAAACCGTCACAATCCAAACGAATGTCAAATGTTTGGTATGCTTTCATTGTATATATGTAGAAAAGGCACTGCTCAAATCTTGTGATCTTAGAAAACTTTACCAAAAATTAAAATGTGATTCAAGCACAGACATTCTCAAAGCACATGCCGTTGAGAAATGTGAATTGTCTCAAGGAATGAAAGCGATTGAAAAGTGATAGTGACAAAAATGAAAAGTTCAAAGCTAAAAGGCACAAGCTACCCTAACTGCCACACAGAAACCAAAATCATGATTTAACTATTAGGGTAATGTCAAATGCAGCAGGAAAAAATAAAATATTGAACAATAACAGAAGGCAAATTGGTTCTCTGTGTTTCTTCAATATTTCTCATGCTTGCTTTGTTACTTAAAATGCCTTGCTATGAAATGTCAATTTAAAAATACGAGGTTGTGTCCTTCAGGATATTTGAATGCGATAAATAAGACAGCTGAGCGGGTTTCATGGTAAAACTATTTTGCCTTTGAGCACACAATCCTTTTTGCTAAGAAACAGTGACACAGAGGAGATGTAACGGCAAGAGAGATGTATAATAATTCTGACATGAAATAAAAAATAAAATACAAAACACCTAGGGATATGAAATCCATTTGGTGCACTGTTTTCACATTTACAGTGCTAATACATTAAGTTTCATGCCATTGAAAGTATGAAGCAGCAAAAGCGTCCAGATGTTTGCATCCAGTATTGTCCTTCAAATAACAGGAAGCAGAGAGGTGCCTCAAATAAACAGTTCAAGTTTTGTGTAACAATGAACACATTTAGATTTTATTTGTGACATTCCACTGATTATCCATGCCTTATAAGCACTATCAACTAACACACAGGGAATCCATAGCAAACCTAGGCGGCTGTATTCTCTAATCCACCTAAAGTCATGGCTGAAGACACTCTACAGGTTCACCAGTGGTTTGCAGGATCCACTGAAATACTCATCAACACAAGCTCGAGTTCCCACAAGAGTCTTGATCATGAGTGAAGGTTGCAAACGCTAGTAGCAGTTAGCCTACGATGCTGCAAGCATGCTGATTAAATGAGGCTGAGACCATCATGCCTCAGTGCCGAGGCCATACAAAGCTCCTAACTGAGGCCAGAGCAAAAGCTGCCACATCAGCACAAAACTTTATTGTCTGATGTCGTTCCTTCGGCGTTTGCAATCCTGCAGTTTCATCTGAGTAACTTTTAGGCAACTCTCCTGATTAAACCCTGCATAATGTCACTATAAAGACACACGTACTGCATGCATGCAAACACACTCACACAGCTCATCCTTCCCTGCCTTTAGCCTGTACTGATTAGTCCCTGTTGTGCCCTCCATACACACTTTTCTGGTTTTCAGGAACAACATGGACACAGGCTCTGCAGCATGTTAGTGCAGATATTACGAGTACATATCTTGGAGTAACATCTTTTCCATTTTCCTCCTCTTGACACATATTGGGATGCTTCTAACGTTGTTTCGTTCCTCTTTGATAAAAGGCAAAAGTATCATAGCAAAACATAGTTTAAAAAGTAAACAGGTAACAAAAGCAATGTTGTTGTTTTCTTCTCCAAAAAGTTTAATAATTTACAGTTTTCCCTTTATGTTGTTATCCCCTTACTTAAAAAGGCTTAGTCTACGTATTATTCTATTCTAAAGGCACTTAAAAGATATGTGACAGAAATTATCAAGATTAAAGGTGTAAAGATACTCAAGTAAGTTAATGGCAGACGATGGGATCTGTAGCAGGCAAGAGAAGGTTCAGGGTCAGCTATCACATCTTCTCATTTTCTGTGCATTCCTGCCTCTGACCTTCTTTCTGGTCCACCCAGCACCTTTGATAATATCAGCCAATCATATTTACACTAAAAACAACCTGCTTCCTGGCTAATGAGAGGATGGATGTGGGTTCCTCCACATCCTCGGTCCCTACTTATAGTAGGACCAATGTACAGCAATTCTACACATGCCAACTGGCAGGAACGAGAGCTTAAAGGGTAGAGGGTTGATATTAAAAGCGCCACTGCAGCAAACTCTTAAAGTCTGGTTAACTCTCCAATACTACTGTCATAGTCATCCTCATATTTGTCCTGCTTTGTGTCTTTCGGAGACCTTGTAGAATTGTGGGGTGTGTCTTGCTGGACTGAGGATGAGATGATGAGCTCTTTGTTATTTGAAGAAGGAGGAGGTCCTTCCACGTTGGTTGCAGGTATAGATGTGAGGCCACTGTGAGACACAGATCTCCTGGCAACAGAGGTGTCTGCGGCAGGACGTCTTTCATGGCTGTCTGCCTCTTTCACATGGCTTATCCCTGTTGTAGCAGATGAACCGGTGCTGGCACTGGGTACCATAGTATTGGTACTGCTTGCAGTCGTGCTCGTTGCAGGCACCATGCTGGCAATTTCATCAGTGGGTGAGCGCCCAATGCTACCATCCACCTGTGCTCGGATCTCCGGTGAGACAGAGAGCTGATACTGAGGCACAGGGCCGCTGTCACTGCTTTTAGGGTAAAGGAAGGTCTTCATTTGACCTTTGCCTTTGACATTAACTGTGCCACGATAATCAAACTCATAATCCATGCCACTGAGCACACAATAGCTCTCTTCGCTGACCTGAACACGGCACTCCACACCCGTTGTATCCATGCGACTGGCAATGTTGACCGTGTCACCCCAGATATCGTAGAGAAGCTTAGTGGTGCCAATCACCCCAGCTGTTAGAGGCCCATGGTTGAATCCAATGCGAAGCTTGAAGCCAAAGCCTAGCATGTTCTTGTTGAAGTCATCCACCACACGCATCATTTCAAGGGCAAATTCAAAAAGAGCCCGGAGGTGGGCGTGAGGATGTGCTGCATCAGCACACTGCTGAGCGTTGAGTCCTGCTGCTGCCATGTAGGTGGCGCCGATGGTCTTGATCTTCTCAATGTTTGAGAAGACAGGCTTCCGTAAGAGCTCATCAAAGTCGCCAATCAGCTCATTGAGGACACGATAGCACTCCTTACCTCCCTCGTAGCTTTCTTCATAAAACTCACTGAAATTTACGATGCTGGCAAATATTACGCCCACATTGTCGTGGTTCTTGGAGTAGCTCTGTGTGACCTTAAGCTGCTCAGCCACGTGGATGGGAATGATATTGCGAAGCAGCCAGTCGGCCTGGTCCCTCATGTTCTGAATCTTGATGCGGTGCTGATCAGCCTCTACGTTGCCATGGTAATGTAGACGGTAACTGACCTCAAATTCACGGTTAAGGAACCAGACCAGGAGAAGTAGCAGGAAAAACGCCACGCAGGCCTCAGGGCCTAGAAGGTCCTGTGGTTGTGGGTCAGCGTCTACTGAGGTGTCATACATGATGATGGAGCTGTTGCTGTTGTTGCTGTTCTGGCCATCAGACCTGGTTTAAAAGAGAGAAAAGGAAAGAGGGTGAAAAAGCTTGGGAAATAAATAAACAGAAGATACGAACAAATATTTCTCTTGTCAGAATAAACTTGCAGCTTCTGTAGATACAAGTAAGTAACTGCTGCGACAGAAGCAGTTGGCATGAACTGCACCAACCTCATTAAAATAAATATCTGTTCATCACGCAGAAAACCTCAAATCAACTGGAAAAGAGCTGGGATTTCAACCATTTTCGTCGGGCTAAAGTCCTGCGTGGAGCCCTAAATTCTCCAGGTTTCTGTCATTTCAGAACTATTATACTATTATATGTACTGTAATAAAGGTACGACATATAAAAGCCCCTTGGCTATCAAAACACTTCCAGTTGCTCTGTTTTAATGTGAACTGTGAGCAGATTGAAATAATGACAGTTAAAATGTTCACAATGATCATACTCACCAGAAAAACAGACTCTTAGCAACGCTGGAAGAGACAAAACAGAAGCGACACAAAGAATGCATCAAATATGGACGTCAAGAAATCCCACAAAACTCAAACCTGTGATGTTTCATGAAATTTTAAGGACAGACCCAGTGTCATCATAATGTCGCTACAGTATTAGTCAATAGACAAAAAGCACACAATTTCAAAATACATAAATTGTTCCTTTTATTAATAATACCTGCAGGGGGAGCTGAAGAGCAGTGCAAGCAGTGCCAGTCCCACCAGTGTCGCTAACGTTGAGCGCATCCAGTAGCTGAGCTGGCAGAAGTTACAATATTGTATGATAGCTATGATGACAGCACAGCAGAGGAACATGGTGAACTGGGAAAAATATGTGACAGAGAGAGTAATATTAGTCAAAAGAAATGGTGCTGCAAGATAGCTGGTCATACTGTACAACTGAAAGTCCCAGTCACTGCAGGTCAGAGATGGTAGTTTTATTGGCCCCACAGCTAATGTGTTTTACTGGTAAGAAGCAAATCCCACCAAAACAACAAAACCGATATTTAACACCCGTGTGATCTTTATCAAATACAGAAAAAACATGAGCGCACCTGAACGGAGAGATGCATGTCACAGGTGACATGGAAGAAGACCGCCACAGCCGGCAGCGACACCAGAACCGCCCCGATAAAGTGGCGTGCTATCCAGCCTGAGATGGCTCTCATCAGTACCCGAGTGCAACTCAGCACACTGTCCAGATAGAAGGCCATACTGGAGAGGAAAAACAGGAAGGTGCGACTTCTACAGATTAATATCAAGTATTAGAAATGTTCTGAACATATGTGGTCCGAGCCACACTGAAAAATCCAGATGCAACCGTCTACACTTTCTGTCTATTCATATAGCTTCTCTCACAAATCGTCACCAAACAAGACCTTTTCATTTTTTAGATGAATTTATGTGTAATATCAGTCCATCTGCTGTGGTTTGCATATATTTGGCACATAACACAATTTTGATAATAAAGTGTTATCTATGTATGTTATAAAGCTCTCTGGGTCTTTTTGGTTGAGGCCCCTTATTTCTCACACTTTCTGCCTGAGGGAGTCGTAGTAAAATAAGTAACTGTTCCAACGCTTCTCTCCTGTTTCTCCCTCTGCTCATCCTTCTCTCTGCCAGAATACCTTGTAAATACACAAGTAAGAGAAGTAAGCACGCCGCCCACGCAGTTAGAAAGCATGCCCATGTGATTGTCATGTAAACTAGTCCTGCAACAACTCCTTGAAATATCAGTTGCCGTTTTCTGAGCACTTCATATTAACCCATTCAGTTTCAGGGTTCTGGAAATCAAATCACTTTGGGGGCAGATTGAAGAAAACCCTCTCGACCCCCTTCTTCACTTCCTCATTCCTTGTATTGCACTCCTATTTTTCAAATGACACTGGAAGTCCTTAATTTTCAACTCGGCTAAAACAATGGTTAATTTGCTAACTTCTCTAGAAACAGTCTGTCCTCTAGACAATGGGCTCCTCTGATACTGTCTCACTGGCTGGACTTGAGCTGGTAGTTTAGGACCATTGCTCTGCGTTAAGAATCTCACCGTATAGCAAACAGCAGAGCCACAGCCTCCAGCAGTGCGACTACAGCTGTCAGAACGAGTGCCGGTGTGGACAGATTCTGCTGGGTAACAAGCGGTTGAAGAAAACAGGCCAATGAGAGAGCCAGAAATACAGAACAGCACAGCAGCATGTCCAAGAAAGAGCTGAATGTTGGACTGGCAAACGTCTGCACTGCTGCCTGGGTCTCCACCTACGAGGGGAAAACAGAAAAGAAAGAGAACAGAATGAGGAAAATGAGCAGCAAACAAATGAAATGTGAAAAGGTCTCTCCATTCAGGAGGAGCAGGAAATGAATCCAAACAATCACCAGTAATTTAACAAACTAAAGCCTCAACTGTGATTAAGACACGAGCAAAAGTGGCAGTCAGAGAATTAAAAATGTACTTATGAGGTTACACCAGCAGAGGACATCACAACCTAATACAAAACTACTTTTAAGGTCCTGCAGTGATTTCTCTTTGCCGCAGTCTTGACCGGTCTGGTGGCAACGCAGTGCTAACAGGCTTCCCAGACAAGACTCAGACAAACAGGGAAACACAAACAAGTAGAAAGACAAACACAGAAACACAAGCAAATATACAAGCTCATACATGGAGGCAGCCGGGATGGGATGTCTGGAATCACGGAAACACACTGACTGGTGAAAAACTCAGTTAACTACGCTAATCCTCACAACGCAAACAAACTCAGGAAATACACAGACACACAGAAACGCATTCACACTCATTACACAAGCAGGCATATGGGCATCATTACGTCACACACAAACACAGCTCATACACACACCTCCTCCTGATAGCTTATCCGGTAAGCAGACTCCAGGCTCTTCTCCAGGAAGGTGAGGCTCAGCTTGTTTATGGGAGGTTTGTAGAAATAGTCCTTCATGAGACTGCCAGAAACACAGAAATCAGAAGAAACTATGTACACTTGGGTTTTCAATCTAATTACAATTTCCCATTAACAACTGAGTCTGACCTCTATGATTACAAACTTGTAAATATGATGCTTTGGCAGTTGTCCTGAAGTCAGTCAGTACCTGTCCTCCTTGATAACATCCACAAAATGAGCATCACTTCTCTCCCTGAAGTTCTTGGATCGCAGAGGGATGAGCGCTGAATGGTCCATTCCCATGGCTCCTCCACTCCACGTCTTCTTCTCCTTCTCCTGCAGCATCTCACACAGCGATGTCTGGCTGTTGGTCAGGGCCTCCAGCCGAGGACTGAGAAGGCCGTTCAGAGCTTTGGGGCTGCGTCCTGCAGAAACCGCGGGGGAACACTTCAGATTTGAGGAGTCCTAAGGTGAAGAGAGGGGAGAGATGTCCTGAATTCCCCAAGCAGAAGGTGAGATAACAGATCTTCGCTTTGGAAATAGGTCAGCAATAATACAAAGTAGTCCAAATAAGAAATATGAAAGACTGTGCTTCAGTCATGCCAATTGATTGAATGTGTCAGTGGAACACTTTATCTGGGACTCGTGGAGCTCTATTTCTTTGAACTATTTTTGAGACCTTGATTTTGCTGCAGGGCCTGTGCAAATATAGAAATATAATGACATAAAACATATGACACTGGATGGGCCGATTGGGTTTTTTCAAGCGTAAAAGTCAGACGTCTAGCATAGCAGATAGAAAGTTTGATGCCTCTTCTGTTTGGTTCAGGTGGTGACAGCAGGCTAACCTTGCTGCTGTTCGTCTTGTGGTCGTCATGGCAGCCATTGTGCACCATTCCTTCCTCCAGAACCCGATCCTCCCCTGCTATCAAGGCCACACTGCAAGACAGACAGGGGGACTGCAGGGAGGTAGAGATTGGAGGCGGACAGTATACAGGGAGATGCAGCAGAAAAGAAGGAGAATTAATAAGCTGGGAGATCTAGATCAAGGAGAACATATGAGTAGAAAAATGCCAAACACAGAGGAGATGGAGGATGACGAAATACCAACGGATCTACGGCACAAACACACGCATGACAAAAACATGTCGCCTCAGCTCAAACTAGGAGTGCTACGACAAGTCTTTCATCTTACAAAATCTTATAAGACTGATAGGGTAACAAGAGCAGCAGCAGAGACTGACAAATATGAAGGTTGACAAAGAGTGAACAGGAGGCTTGTAGGAGGTCTGCACCAGATCAGGATCTTTGTGTTCATGTGCTTGAGAATGAAATGTAATAGTGGAATGACTGCCCACCTCACAGATAAATACAACGTCCTGCAAATTAATATGCGACAGAAAAGTGCAAACATTTATTACCACACCTGTCCTACACATCGTGAATGTCATTTAGGCCTTTAAAAGATGAGTTCAGCGTGAACCGTATCTGAATCTGTGCAAGAGCCACGCAGAAGATGGAGAGCTGAAAATGTCATCAGTTGTAGGCAGAAATGCTTGAAAAGGACCTCCAGTCTCTCTGCTTGAGTTAACTCATTACCATACCGAGGACTCCCACTGATACTTCTGCCTCCCATCATCCACTTTCCTCTTACTACATCTTCCCTCTTCACCTGTCACAACAGAGAGCTGAGAGATCTGTGCATGGGTCATGGGCTGCACTGTGTGTGTAGAAAGACGTTCAATTAGGTGAGCAGTGAAAGGTTTTGCGGGTAATTAAAAAAGGACTGATGTGCTACAGGGCTTCAGCGTGTCCGTTGGCACTTTGTTTGTGTTCGTCGCCTTTTTCAATGCTACACTGATGCGTGTCTAGTGCAGTCACTAGCAGCAGGGTGCACAACACAAAGGAATTCTAAGACTGACGAATAAAAAAAAGCATGATTACCTACAAGAACACCTCACCATCCACGTCTGAGTGAACCCACTGACCTTTTAGAGAGTAAATTTGATTTTCTCTAACTAGAGGAAGAACATGGTGTCACTAAGCCCTAGGAGTGTAGAGGCAGTGAGATTTCCAGAGTCACAATATCTTTCTGGCCAGACAGCGTTAGGAAAGCGATCATGTCAGACACAGCAGCGCTTCAGGGGAGGACGACTCTGGGCGCACTGATCATTGGCAACGAATGGCAACCATCAATTCACACTTACCCCTCCAAAATATTCTACAAATAGCTGTCTAAAACCTTGTAAGGTGTGAGCAAGAGCAGAACATTTGTAAAAAGACTGCAGGGTCAGTAGAGCAGCGGACACACATCGAGCTAATGGTACGGTAGAATTCCACCAGACGAGAATTACACAGATAAGCTTTACGTGTCAGGTTAAGCTGAATCACACTCAGAGTGCACAGGAGATGGAGTAATTGATTCTGTGCAAGGCATTGGACCACCATTCATGAATAATGCTACAGTTTGGAAGCAAGTGAAAACTTTCCCTTGAAAGCATGGATGGACATGTTGGGTTGATTAGCACTAAAGGTCAGTCATTATGTAGACCATCTGCTGGGATGACAGCCTAATGAATAAGATCTCACCGTTTTGTTCTCAGATTTGCACTGTTAAAGATTTAATTAGGTATTAAGTGCTACTCAAACTGAAACATATTTGGGAGTGCACACATGCTTGTGCTCCAAAAGTGAAGAGGAATGAAGAAAGATGCTGAAGGTTGCACAAGGTTATGAAACAGAAACATGTGGATACACGGCGATGGCCTCGCATGCAGAAAATGAAAATATTTATTAAAGCGTCTGATACACCCACATACACACACAGCGAAGAGCAAAGATGCGCATCAAAGAGGCTGTGGTAGAACATAGAGCTCAGTGTTCATCCTCAGGCAACTGAGATGTGCAATGATAAACTAACCCAGAAATACACTGACTCCTTCAACAACAGAGCTGACTTTCAGAGATAGTTACTGCTCACCTTGGCTCTGTCTGGAGGAAGGGGGCAGGCCGAGGGTGCTCCATCAGGCGTGTGCACTCTGGGCACTGGATCCGCATGCTCCGGCCCAGCCAACCCCATCTGGGAGCAGTTACAGTGAGAGAGAGGCTCCACCTTTCTGCCAGAGATCAGATAGGTCCTCAGACCTGGAGAGAACACAGACAGACACAGATTAAGAAACCAGGAGGATGTCACCAACAGACCAATTCTTATTTACAGATGGAATAGGAGTAAGATGGGTTTAGTCATCCCTGTGTGACTGTTTCAGCAGAGAATTCAGCAGAGGCCGTACCCAGGATGAATTCCCTCGGTGAGTTATGTAAGCAGGTTTCAGAGAGGGAGAAACACTGAATATCAATCTCTCCCACTTGGAAAAGCAAAGGTCATACACATGAGTCACTCTCATTTCCATACACATGTACATAAACATGTGTAGTGCCTTTGTACATGTCTTTGTGTATTTTCTGTAATTCACAGTCAAACAGATGAGAAAAGCACACACTGCTCAAGTAACCGACACCTTGATATGTGCAACGCTGCTTTCAAGGTCCACGTTTTCTGCCCGAGGTCATCTCTCTTCATCATACCCGTTTCTCTGTTCCTCCTCCGCAGCCTGAGGAGGAATTTCTATATAGTAAGGGCTAAAGTCCTCCCATTTATCCTGCCTGAGCCTGACTTTTTCCATTATGAGAAAATTAATCTTTCATATATGTATAATGCAGGTGCATGTGCATCTTTCTGTGATGTCCATGTAATCATGTGCGATTACACTTTGAGACGTAACAGCCCCAGACAAATATTTGAACACCTGCGTCCTCCCACTTCTATCAACATGTTAGCATTTCCATCACTCCCACCAGGTATGAGTGTGTTTATGCAACACCTTCCCCTAAATTCAGCAGTTCGCCAAAGACACAACCAGGTAATGTGGTGTTTTAGTTAAACAATTACAGTGGTATTTTACCTGCTTAGCTCAGCTGTAAGAAGCCTTGAAATGCTCAGGACAGTGAAATTTAAAATCTCCGTTAGATATCTGCTGTCTTCTCAAGGATGCTCCCACTGAGCAGCTTCCTGCGTTACTGCAGACATATGGGTCGGTTGGGTTTTTGCTGTTAACACTGTTGCTATGATCGATGCTTAGACATTGTAGTGTTTGGAAGACTTAAATATGAGCTTCTCGTCTACTTCACAGAGAACAGGAAGACCCAGTGCGACTGGACTCCTCTTCGTTTTCCTCTCTCTGCCTGCATCACTGTGTTGTGACAAGTCACAGCCACAGTAACAGGTGTGTTTGTGAGCAGCACAGGTAAGTACCTGTGACTGTGTGTTTAACCACATAATTCAAGTGTCAGTGAAGCCACAGCCTCCGGCTCTGAGCATTGTGTGCACTAAGTACTTCAGACAGGCCTGCCGCTGCCTGTGCTGAGCCACCGCAGGGCTCCACTCTGTAACACACATGACACAATAGTACAGTCTCATTTTCAAAGATGCGCGCACACACACACACACACACACACACACACACACACACACACACACAAACATAGGGGACAAATACTGGCTTTAGCATGTCAAGAATCAGACACACAAAAAAGAAAGTAACGTGCACATTAAGAGACAAAGGTAAACACAATTATGAGACACTCACAAAAACACCCCCTCTAACTGCCTACACACCCAGCCAGACGTATAGCACAGTGAGCGGAGGTGTAGACGGGCAGCTTCGCTGTAGCTGGGTCGATAGCCAGGTGGATGAGATTCAGGGATGGGAAATAAAGGCAGTATACAGCAGTAACATCGAACTAATTCCCCGCACCAGTGATGCAGAATGGCACAGCAGAGGAGAGGAGGCAGCAGGAAACTGAGCAGAGCTTTTGACTACCATTGAAAATGAGACTGTGTGAGTGTAACTGTGTCAAAGACAGAGATGCAAACACACACACAACACAAACACACGACACTGACTGATTTCATTAGTGTGCTAATCAAATCCTTCTCTGCTTCCCACCGCGACACACATCCACTTCTGCTCCTGCTCACGGGTCAACGGGGTTCTTTCTTCCCTCCCTCTGGGTTCCTACTGTCGTCTTCTGTCTTCTCCTCAACACACACAGCGTTCTCTCAACTTGTCTAAGATTATGTGGAATGATGTGTGTACAGTAGCAAAAAGATGTCTGCCTCATTTTCTCAAGAAAGGTAGGTAGAAGTCTGAGGTGTGACTGCCTTTTCTCTGAGATTTCTACTACAGAGATTGGGAGCATTTGAGTCAGAGAAACAGTCACATTCTTTTCAGGGTGAAGCATTCAAAAATACTCAAGTATGTGAGTCACATTTCCTTATTTATTAATATATTTAGAGTCACGATTAATGCAAATCCTGTTGTAAAAGCAATGGTGCCTGCGGAGTAATAATTAAACTGTGTAAGATGGGGACCAAGCCAAATCCATCTCAACAGAAATCACTGGACCATTCAACCTCTATTCCCCAACACTGTGAATGCTTATTAACGATAATGAAGTATTTCAAGGTAGATAATAGACACGTTGCTAGAAAGAAAAGGTGGAAGGCAGAGAGAAGATTTGATAGCGGAAGAAAGAAATGCTGACCAAGACAATAATAGACATGATGCCAGGCAACATAATGGGAAGAAGTTGTCGTGTCTATCACTTCGTCTTCTATAAAAATCAGTGTGTTCCCCTTTTGTCAGACTGTGAAAGAGAAACATGAGTGATGCTTCAAGTCAGAAACCGTGTCCATCCTCTCCTCAGGTTATTGTGGATGTATGTTAGATTGATCCCATCTTGGAGGCAGACAGCTTGTTTCAGGAAATCATTTCACATGTCAGAGTCAGAGAGGGGCAAGATAAAGGGACGGCAGGGGTTTGCAAAGTTACACAGCGTGTTATCTCTGTTTGTGTGAGAGCGCACATGAGACTTTATGCAGATGTCTGTGTTTGTCTTCGAGGACAATCTCTCGTCTTTACAGCCTCACCTTGTGGCAGCTGAAATGATTTAGATGGTAGCTCTGATAAACTGGGCTGAGCTTCAACAGCATCATCAGAACACAGCTGCTCTAAAGGCCTCCTCGCAGGGAAAAAGGTCAGGAAACTTCACGCTGTGGGTTCCAGTTGATGTCTCTTGTTTCTTTCCTGCTGAGCGAGCCTGTATTCGACCGTCCACCTGTCGCTCTGCCCACATCTGTGTGACGGCCTCCAAAGCAGGTGTGTTAGCGTGTTGGCCCTCCTCTATCTCAGATGACCTTGGGCTAATTGAAGAGCATCATTAGTGGCAGCCTCTGGGCGTTATGGGGCTTCAAGTGTCCTGTCTGGTGCTATCAGCTGACAGGGAACAGTAGATAACCTTTCCCCGTGAGAGCGCCGTCACATTATCTCGCTCTCCAAGCCCCTTTGTTCAGGACAGAGAGCGAAATGAGAAAACACTTTGCAAACAAACAACACCATCACCTCCACTCCTCCCTTCCACGCCACTCTTCACAGCATGTCCAAGCTCTCGTGGGACAATAGCCGCCCCTGAGCTCATTTTGCATGAAGCTGGGAGTGACACAGACAATGCAGCGGTCATTTAATGTAAGCCTCAACTGGCCCTGAGCAAAGACAGAGACAACTAAGTGGAATGCAAACAACCTGCAACAAAAAGTCTGGCTGCTACACGTCCTGAAGCTGCCCTACATACAACAAAGCAAGCACACACAAAAAAGAATAAGGCTACATAAGGACAAGTCATTATTCAAAAGAGAAGAAATCTTATTTTACCACCAGGATAACAAGCACACAAATGCGACAGGTGCAATATCCAGAAATACAAAACTTCCTGGACGTTTCTCACAAAGCGACACTCTTTATTTCAACTTCTAATCGCAACCAAATCGCAGACAGGTTTATTAGAAACAATCAGAGGGCAGCAAAGACGGAAGTAGGGCTGGCAGATATGCTTGGATCAGCACACATTTACACATCATGTGCCTGATCCTGCTATGATGACAGGTTTGCTTTCCAGGGCCAGGTATCGGAGCAGGAGGCCAATGGAGCAGGTGGCACAGAGAAACTAGCACTGCTTGGCCGGGCAGCTTTCATTGCCATTTGGCAGAAGGCCCCCTCCCTCTCCGTCCACTGTGTCTCTGCACAGGGATATTCTGTACATCCTGTCCCTGTTGAGGGGACGAGGAACAAGAGGAAACCTATCCAGCATGACAGGCTGTTTGGGAGAACTTCATTACTGCAGTATGGAGAGGAGGGAACGCTGCACAGGTCTCAGGGACAATTTAAAAAAGAGAAAGAAGCAAAAGTGGACAGAGCATGTTTGTGAGTTGGTTCGTTCTGGTGGTGGAACAAAAAAAAAATGTGCCTCTGAGTGATCCCATTCAGTCAGTCAGAAAACATGAATGACACGTGCATTTTTCATAAGGAATCGCTGAGGGACTCACACTGTCATTTCTGTCAGAGAAGGAGAAGCTTGTTCATGTCTCCGGAGCAGAGCTTGGGGAGAGCTGGGGGAGGAAGGGTGAGACACTGACCTTCCTCTTCACAGCCGAGCCCAGGTTACTTCTGGGGCGTTGAGGCACATGTAAGAAGGTGAGCAGAACTACTTATTCCTGTCAGAGAAGGTCAAGGAGAGACGTTTGAATACAGAAGGCTGTTTCACATGCCAACGCTGCCGACAACACACTGTCTTCTGAATAATATATGGGGGAATGTTTTAATGCATCGCTCCATTTACTACACAAGCATGATGAGCAGGATGAACTGCATGCGCTGTACTGGGTTAGTAGCAACACATATTATCAATTCCCAGCATTATGTTTTACTAATCAGGCCTCTGACCAGTTTACAGTCGATTAGGGCTGAGTGAGATAAAGATACCATCGAGTTTTCAGTTTCCCCTTGATGACTCATAAGAGCATCACCTTGTTGTTACGAGCAAAAATATCATTTTTCTTTAGCACAGCAAAAAAACAAGCTGCTGCTAAATATGTCACACAGAAAAAGAAATTGTGCAGTGGCGTACAAAAAAACAAAAAAGAAAAGAAAAGAACGAAGCAGGAGCACTTCTGGTCTGCCTTTCCAGAAACTATGTTTATCTTCAGAGATTGACGAGCCGGTTGTAATAGTCTATTTACAGTGTTCCTGCACTGTTTTCAACTTTCTCTAGCTTAGCAGAGCAGGAGGAGCCCAGCTAGAGCTCATGAAATAAAGGGACGTGTTGAGACCAAAATTCTTCATTTCACAGACGTCAAATAGCTGCACACTTTCAAGTAGCACCAAACACTGGCATTTGACACAGTAATGCGGATCGAAAACAATTGAAGCCGAGCCTAATACGTACACGTCAAACTCAGTGAAGCACAGCTAAATCAACAGAGTTCTTCTCAAACACTCAGACAACCCAGATAGCCCACAGTGACCTCTCAGCGCAAGTTACATAAGCCTGAGTTCATAAAACGAAACAGCAGGTTTCGCACAGCACCTGGGCTTTCTCAGCATTAGCTTTCCAGGTTCAGGACAAAAACAAGCCTCTAAACTGTGAATTACGTCAGAGCACTTCTCTGCTTACACACAAACACACTGTCCCAGCACAACAAGTCATGCAGAGGTCTCTCTTCCCGTTCTAATCAACAAAATCAGTCAATATCCTTCCCCTGTTTTTGTTCCACACTGCTGTGAACAGAGGTGGCATTAAAACTAAATTTCCATTTTCGGTCCGTGCTTTCTTCCTGGTTTACACAGCTCACTCAAAACAACAATAGAAACACTTGAAACCTCTCCAAAGTCTTTAACTCTCGCTTGGCTGTGTCTGTCTCGCATGCTCTCCCTTTGTGTTCTGAGCCTCCGATGCCTCAGTCCCAAGCTGCCATGCTCTGCTGGCAGAACAACAGATATAGTTGACATCCCTCCAAAATCTTCAACACCCCCTCTCCTTTGCTCACTGGCCTGTATATTCTCGCTGCTTTGTCAATCTCGCTGTAGCTCACTGTCTGTCTTTCGCTTCCCTGCTTTCTCTCTGTCCCGAATCCAACCATCCTTCGTTCTTTTGTGTCCAAGCCGAGATCCGCTGCCTCATCACCACGCTGGCATCGAGGGCTCTTCTCTGCGACGAATTGCTCCAGCTGACATCATCCCAAAGGCTGAGATTCATTTTCCATCTCCTCTTGTTTTTTCTGTACACCATCTTCCTTCACCTTTCACCCGCACACAGTCCGCTGAATGTTAATTCCCCCATTTTCGTGTCCTCTCTCACATAATGATGACCACATGGCTCTACTGTCCATCCAGCTCATTGGTCGACATCCATATAAACATCTCGCACTTTTAAAACTTTAAATCTTTCATTCACTTGCTTAAATAAGAGGGTCAAAAGACATCAGAGTTACAGTCATGGCAAAAACTGCCACGACTGTAACATGAAGACATCCACCACCAAAACTAATTTCTATACACAATGCAAACTGTTTTTAGTTGCATGGCTATGCATTTTTACAGATAACACATTGAGTTTTTGAATGATTTCTATTGTAATTGGGTTTTTGTGGTTTTATTCTTGATCTCCCTTCTCGTCCTCCATTGAAACATTTTAGCAGAAACGCGTCTGTAAATGTGTTTTATATCTTCTCAACGAGTTTGTAATTTTAAAAAACGCCAGAAAGCTCGATATACCTTGGTTTGGGAATGTGGTATAATAATGCTCTGGTTATTGGAGATGAAGGAGTTCCTTGATGATATATAAAGTCTTTTACTCTCTCTCTTTAGTTCTCTTTATCTCAGCTACAATAAAACATAAAAAACCAAATGACCGTGAAAAGGAACACATCTCTGATTAATTAACTGTCAGGAGTTTTTCCTGTGACAGTCTTGCTTATAACTGAAATTGGATTTGTCAACCAGAGATGATATTGACCCACAGCTATGAGCAGCGCTCCGCCGCTATTGACTAAACAGTGACCACGTTTGTGGCTCTGCTAAATGATCAAGGCGATCGACGCCTCCCTCGCTCTCCTGCACCACCTGTCTCCGTCTGCTGCTCGACGCCACAGACTTTGCTCGCTCAACATTTTCAGTAATGGCATTTTACCATGGGGTTGATGATAAAAATGTACTTGATCTTCGGCCGAACACTGCGCCGCTCCCTGAGGACTCTTTATCCAGCGCAGGCGAGCAGTACAGCAGGAGTAAATGAGGACACTAACTACAACCTCAGCTTTTACCTTAAAAAACCCTGATTCGTATTCTGCCGGAGACAAGGACACGAGCTGTACGTATATGCTGCTGTTTGCACTGTGACCTGTAGCCTCTCAAAAAGCAGAACTGACAGGTTCATTAAATTTCACGGCTCAGTAAGGAGCACCAGAAACTATCTGATACGGGTCCCACGAAGACAAACAGTGCTGTAATATTACATTGTTGATGAAGGTGCCATTTGGAAAACAGCAGAGGCAGCACTCTGAGTCAACGCTTACAGAAGGAGACGGCGACAAGATGGAGGGCAGAAACGCAGGAAAAACAAACACAGAGGGAAGAACAAATTCAATGTGATAAAAGGATGAGGAATGACCTCTGCTGGGAATATATCAGGTACTTAGCACACACACATGCAGTAAGTCAGCGCTGGCCTTTAGGAGTGACAGCATGGGGGATTCCTGCAGCTATAAAGTACGTGGATGGAGGAGCAGATGACAGCTAGACGGACACAGGAGGCCTGGCCCTCACTTAAGTTCGACTCAATTGAATTAAAAGCATTGGAGGGAGCTCAGTTCGCATCAGGGAGGAACCAGACGCACCATGGGCAGCAAAACAATGTCTTCATCGTAAATGTAAGGATAAGGCTAGTAGGTGTTAACAAATCCCACAAAAAGACTAAAACCAGCATTTGGTCCTAATTTAAGGATCCAGCAAAACCCAACAGTATATTCTTCTGCGCCTCCATAGTTGTCCAAAAAACGCACTTGTGAAAATTTTCATTTTATTTTGACATCTTTATCGGGAATAAATGGGCTTGGGGTTGAGAGCCATGGGCAGATGGGGAGGTCAGGAAGCACTAAAAAAAATCTGGAAAAATGTGTTATTTCATGACTCGTGTAGAGTTACACAGCATTCAGAATGATAACCAACAACAGGGATTACCTGTGCAGAGAGGGAAGTAAATACAGGGAGGTGGAGAAAATTACATAAATGTCTGCACGAGCAACACAGGAAGGGGGAGAGAGAAACATTTCAGAATCCTTTCTCGTCCTCCCAGAGGAAAGGGATCCAACTTAGATACTCTGAAGTTCTTCTCACAGCCTAAACCGCTAAAATAAAATACTTCATAGTCAAGCGTTTAGACAAATATGCGCCCAAGTATTCACGGAGGAAAAAACACACTTTTACTGCATGTTGCATACGTGCACACACACACACACGCGGTTAATCCGTGCGCGTTGAGTGCAGTAGCAGGCTTCACCGGCTCCCCGTCATCTTCCCTCATTCATAATTCACGCAGCCATTTATCACACACACACTCCTGCTGTGCACACTAACGAGTCACTACAGCCCACAAACATGGACAGGGTGTGGCTGCATGTGTGGGCGTTTGCGTTCGGCATACTTGAACAGAAAGTGCAAAAGTAAGTGTTTAGGACTGAGTGGTGTGTGGTGGTGGGTGGAGGGGAGGCTGTTGTGTGTCACCTTAAGAGTGAGCACCATCTGTCAATGTCAGTAAAGGCTAGTGTGCATCTGTTAAGAGGAGTGCTGGCATTTTCTGTTCCCTTGATCACAAAAGAAAAAAGCTTAGGATGCATCAATGACTCATGATAGCAATTTATCACCGGAGCGTCTGCACTGCCACGAGGAGAGCTGCTTCGCCTCGTGCACAGCTCACGGCTCACACTGTAACAGTGGAGGTCTAAATGAGGAACCACAGAACCTCCGGACGCTTTGCTAAGATGCTTTTACTTTTATTCCACTCTTTCAAGGTTTACAAATCTTAGAATGTGCTCAATTTGCATCCATGCTGTGGCACGTGTTCGGTGCGTTTTTGCTGCGCTCACACAAAAATAAAAAAAAACCCTTTGCTTTTCCCACAATGTGAAAGCCAGAGATTCAGCTGAATAAAGTCAATTTGGCCCCTTTCTCTCCTCAGAGCACCAGTCCTTCTGTCTGAAAAGAGCCAGCTGACCCTCACCCCTTTCAATAGCCTGTTGCCATGGCAATTAGCCTTTGCAAGCCCTGGGTGCAGAGCTGAAATAAGTGTGTGTGTGTGTGTGTGTGTGTGTGTGTGTGTGCGCGCGCTGCAGATGGGAAACGTCCTCACCCCCGTGTTGTGCCGACGCTGGTGTTATGACTGTGTGGTGGAGGTGCACAAAAGCCCTGAACAGGAAAAAAACTTAAGAGGCAACGATCCATCTTTCTGTCTCACTCTGTATTTATATATTTCTTTTTTTTTTGCAGCCCCTTTCTTGCTTGGCCTGCCCTCCTTCCTTCAATATTTGGTTTTAATTTCTTTTTCTCACTCTGCAAGAGGGAAAGTTATGTCTGCGGGAAGATATACCAGCGGATCTTCTCGGTACATTTGCATATGTGAAAACTCCCACCACATAACAGATTGGCTGGGCAGCAAGCCAATCTGTTATGTGGTAGCAGATTGGCCGCGTCTTGCTGCTTTCTCCTGCTCTGGCTGTGTTGACGAGTGTTGACATTATACTCAGGTATCTCAAGATGCCGTGATTTTGCTGTAGCTCTGGTTTGTCCCCTATAAGGTAGCGAAGAGTCAGATCGCACTAGTAAACAGGCCTCTAAGGGAGACCAGTAAATACCGTAAATGCAAATACGACAAGGAAGGCGCCTTGTGGAGCACCAATAATGTTTACTATCCTGCAGATGGACACTCCCTCCACACTCCACTGCTCACAACCTCTTTGACTTAAAGGCTAATTATCTGTCAGTGACCACCTCCAACAAACAGATCAGGACTCCACTACATTAGCTCACCTGCATTAACCCAACAGTTTAACGGGAGCAAATGAAGCGGCTAAAACATGGACCCAAAGCACATTACTCCTCCTTTTGCCCCACAGTGGCATCTATGTTTCTGTTTAAAATGATAAAACCCTATTACAGGCCTGAGGTGAGACTCCGTTTTATATTTTATATTTGGCAAAGCTGAAAAACTACAAACTCAACCTTTTTGATGAGTCATCATTTAGACTATGAAATGTAGGAGGATTGTGACAACTTTCCATCACATTCCCAGAGTCCACAGTGGCACTTCTGTCAGACCAGCAGTTTTTGCCAGCTAACTGACTAAAGTGATGAATAAATTATCAGAAGTGTTGGTGGTTCAATTTGAATCGACCAACTGGTTTGTCATTTTAACTGACACTTTCAATTTTAGGTGCATTCATAACACATTTACACACAAAAAAATATGTGTAGGTTATTTACTAAATGACATCACGTATGTCAGGTAACTGCAATATTACTAAACCATCACCCATACATATGACATCAAGTCACATCAGCATGATATTATTTGCTGGTTTTGTTGAACACTCTTCTGTAAGCAGCATAAAAAAAAACAACGACTTCCATCCCATAACCACCAAGAATCTCCTTCACATTATTCTTCGCAGACCCCACTATTCATTTGGTTTTGTGTCCTTATCTCGAACTGGGCTAAAGCAAAAATGTTAACAGGCTTGTGAGTAAAGTGTGTGCTACAGGACACGTGTGGTAATATGTTCTATTCCACACGCTGGATGTTCTACAGGCTGAGCCATGTCAGCTGTCTGCGGCTTCTTATCAGACAGACAGCTGTGCTGCTGCTGCTGCTGCTGCTGCTATCAGGTTCCTCGGCCACCTCACCCTGGGTCATCTCTGTCAGAACAGATAGAGGCAGGACACTTCAGCGTGGAGCCTATAGGACAGCTGCCCCCTTTCATGGCACTTGTCTGGATTAAGTGGAGCACGTTGGGATGCGTGGAGGTTCAAAACAGAATCTCCACCAGTATCAGTCTAACAGAAACCTCATTGTGCTGCCCAGATAAGAATATCTGCAGTTTTTTTACGACAATATGTTTTTGGATTTTCCTGCTCTTGATCCAGAAACTCATTACACCTTCTCAGTACAAATCCTTTATTGCTTGCTGGGACAAAGCGGCGAGTAATACCCTTGATGCACAATTCCCTTGAATAAGTACAGGTTTTGCAATCCTGCTGACTAACAGTGTGACACAGCAGATAACCCAAATGATCACAGCTATAAAATTCAGCTAATCCCAACATCATAGACCTTCAGCAACCTTGCCACAATGGCCCCATGTTTGCAGAGCATGACAAGGGTTCCTGCAGACTTGTTTGGTACGATAAGGCCACAGATGATGAATGGTGAGATTGCGTTGCTGCGGGCTACAGAGCCATGCAGCGCTGAACTATAATACACAGTACAGCGCAAATACTGTACAATGCAGCGTGATGTATTATGCCATTACTCTCCAGGCAGAGCTGTAATCTAGCATGCAGAGCCAAGGTGTTCTAGGCAGGGCTTGGTCACTGCAATACAATACAGCAGCTTAGAGTGTCGCTGGGTTTTGGTTCCTCTGGCAGCCGCTGTGCAGTCACGTCCCCTTCCCAGACTTTGGCTGAAATGGCCAGTACTAAACATACTGTGCATTCTAATAGGAGTTCACTTTATGAACCATTTTAACATTTGTCAGCGTACCTTTGCTCTAAGGCTGCCTCTCCTAACCCCTCCCAGCAGTAAGCCACTCCACTCAGAGCACTTCACTATCGACACCCCCTGTCTCTCTACAGTAGGGCTGAATGCTGCGCACGCATACTGATTTGGGCTCAAGAGTCTAGACGAAAATTCAGCCAGGTATTTGATTGCTGGCAGGGGGAGAAGACAGCTGTGTGTGTATATTGGGGTGAAAAAGCCAAACCATTTAACTTTTTGTCAAGTAGAGGAGTACGTAGACGACATGCACACACACACACACAGACACACACACACACACACACACACACACACACACACNGCTGGCAGGGGGAGAAGACAGCTGTGTGTGTATATTGGGGTGAAAAAGCCAAACCATTTAACTTTTTGTCAAGTAGAGGAGTACGTAGACGACATAGACACACACACACACACACACACACACACACACACACACACACACCTACACACACCTACACACACCTACACACACACACGCACACACACACGTTGGTCGTCACTGTAGAGCTCAGTACTGAGGTCCTGGTGTAGTGAGGTCACACGAATGTGTTTCTGCTGAACCAAAACCAAGTCTCTGCCAGAAGAACTGGACCAGAACTAAATGCATTTCATCATCTCCCCTGCCTTCATTTCTCTGCTCCTCCTCCTTCAAGCGCAACCTCAAAACCAGTCTCATTTATCGTGGTCAAGGTCGCAGGTAGCAGCCATTATAAGTAATTTTCTACTTGAGCTTCAGGCAAACACTGAACACTTTGCTGACTGACAGCACATCCCTTCGGAACAGCATTCACATCGTAGAGGCGGGGATGTGTGAAAGTGAACGTGTGCACGTGAGTCTCCCAAAAGCACAAATGGCTATCTCGATAAGTAATACCTGCTGCGGGGCATTGCAGTAATAGAAGCAGAGCACAGGGACACAGAACATTCATCATCAGGAGTTCTTGCTCTGTGTTCAAATCAATCATAATGAAACTAATCAATTATTGTTCCGATGGCTTCAGGATGGACAAGAAATTGGGACAAATTTCTATCATCGTCCAGAACACAAATCATCTTCTGTGTCACAGCGAGGCCGTCCCTGGCCTCGGTTGGCTTTCTTTGATATCTGCATGACATGAAAGCCTCTGCTGTTACCATCCCCCCTTGTTGCCTCATCATAAATAAACACAGCCATGACAGCCTCATTATAGGCAATCAATATCATTTGCTGTGATAAAAAAAGACTGGCTGGCAGGCGGCTGATGTGTCCGGGGGTCAGGACAACAGCAGGCCACTGTGAGAAGATATGATCATGGAGAATTACTAACATTAATCACTTTAGCCAAGGAGATTACCCAATCTTGCTTAATTAGAAATCTCCCGCAGGGCAAAGAGAGGAGAGCAGGGTGAAAGAAGGTAACGCCTACTGAAAAAAGGTCACGCTCACACTTTCAAACTCGGTCTGGTAACATGCTTTACCTTGAGGCAGCTGGTCAGTGAGAGCCCTGTGCATAATGAACATTAGTGGAATTATACAAAAGATCTGTCAGGAGCTCAAATTAATGAAAGTGTTCTTTACCTCGTCACAGCGGAGCCACTGCTGTTCATGTGGACCATTTCTCTGTTTGATTTGATGCTCGAGTAACAGCAGGGAAGTGGACGTCAGATACAAACAAGAAGAGAAGATTTTCAAGAGCACTTGGGTTCTGCAGAAACAACATCGCCTTTCCAGAAAACTGATGAATATTTACACCTGTAGTAGCTACTAAAGCTCCACTATATCCACAGTCGGTTCCCTGTTCAGACCAACTTGTCATGTATGGATCAGCCTGCATCAGCCAACCCTCTTGTTTTGATATAAGGGACGTGTGCATGTTCACCACGAATAACTGAGCTCCACACCTGCTTCACAACCACTTTTTGATCAGTCAGTGCCCAGCTGAGCAGCGATGTATGCAGAAATACTGCAGTGCACTCAGGACCGGGCCTGTAACTCAATACGGACAACATGGGCTGGACCACTTTCAATACAAATGGCTCCTGAATGTGGGTCATTGGACCATGTGTCTGCATGACAGCTACAGCAATGAGCTAAATCTCACTACGAAGCTCCAAAAGCCAAGGACCTGGAAATTCAGACAACAGTTCTTCGCAGGTTTGTCAGAAGTGACACCTTTCGCTTTGTCACATTGTTTTCACACTGTCATTTTATAAAAAAAAACATCTACTACAGCTGATTTCTCTAAGCCACTAAAGCATTACTTGTGACAGCTGTTGTTAATCTCTAATACTACTGTAGTGTGAGAGATTAAGGCGAGCGCGAGCAATGACTGTATTTATTTCATTATTACTGTAGCACACACAAAAGCCTCAGCTAACAACAGCCAAGAATCTATGTTATTTTCCCTGGAAACAATGGCTTCTGAAAGAGAGAAGCAGTGTTTGGATCTACATGGTGCTTTTGTCATCAGCAGAAAAATAATAGGGCCACACTGACAGTCTCCTCCAAAGGGATAATCTTCTGCAGGTGCCATCATTTTGCATTAAGCACAAAGGGAAAGACATTGACAGGTACTTTCCAGGGAGATGGAGCCAAATATAGCTCCAGTAAGGAAAATGTACAAAAGAACAAGGTCTGGCTTCATGTGTAGCCCATCGTAGAAAGAAACACACACAAAGAGCCCAGTGGGCTTCGTGCAGCTGTACAGAAAGGGTCACATCACTACATCCTCATAGTTACATACTAAGACAGGTCTGACACTAACCATTTCCTTCATTTCAGATTATCCGTTTCTCAAATGAGAATTGACTCATCTTCTGAATGCTAGAAACTTTAGCTGAATTCACTGCCTTATGAATTAATCATTTAAGTCATATTGTCCAGTTCCAGCTTCTCCACGGTGAGGAATTTTCAGCTTGTCTCTGTTTTACATCATTGAAACTGAATATTTCTTGGTTTTGGACTGTTAATTACACTAAAACATGACATTGCAAGACATCACCGTGGGCTTGAACAGAGTATTTTTTATTGACTAACTGTTGTTTTTTTGTTTTGTTTTAGTTTGTTCTCCTTTTCTTTTTTTTTTCTCCATATTTGAAGTCCTGTAAACATTTTTCTGTTGAGTTTTGGACTGATGGTCAAGCAAAACAAGCACAAAAAAAAATCCCCTTGGGCTCTTTTTCACTAAATTCTCGCATTCTATACAATCTAAACAATCAGAAAAACGACTTGCAGCTGCAACACCGTCAAACTGCTTCCCTTATATCCATAGGATGTAAACTGGGCCACAGCATTTACATTTGCTGGTAGTCGGAGATGAGGAAGCAACAGGATGCAGCTGTAACACTCGACTGACCACACATGGCTGCACTCTATGAGAACCTCCGCTCCAATCGGCCAGAAATAACTCACACTCACCGAAGGAAGCTGTGAATAAGGAAGGATGAACTTTTGTACACGTGCACCTATGGATGAGACAAAAAAAAATAAAAAAATCCGACCCTGGCCTCCGCTCAAAGTGATAACTGTAAAAACACACAGGAGCCAAAAACTGTTTGTGCGATACTAAAATATCCCACTAACTCAAAAAGGACATCAAAAATACATGGAAGACAGCTGCACAGAGATCGGTGTCGAGGTTGGAGCAATTTACGTCTGAGTCAGGCAACAGGGACCAGACCCAGCCAGGATCCATGCCTGGCTGCAATGCTACCCAACTGATTTACACAGACTGAGCTCGACAGTGAAGGGAATTTTACAGCACTGGAGAACAACTCTCTCCTGACAGCCAGCTCTCTCACTGGCACAGCCAATCTGCAGGGAGAGGATAAATCTTAGGAGGGGAACTGAATATATGATGGAAGCAAGAAAGGAGTCAAGAATAAGAAGAGGAGGAGGAGGAGGAGGAGGAGGGTGATCACACTCTGGGCAACACATCCTCACAATAAAAAAACAGGAGCAAGAGTGGTAGTCACTCATTAATCTAAGAGATGAGGGGAAACTAGTCCCATAAATCACTCCTGCTGCCTGGTAAACAAAAGGTACTTTCACTTTATCTTGTTGCCTCACTGGTAACAGCACTGATTTGCTGCGTAAAATGATTCCATTTGTGTGGAATCCTCTGGGTGTATGAATAAATTGATAATATATATGCATCCAAATTATTTATGTGTACACTTGAATTGCTAATTTGCGTGAATTGCCGGTTCATACTAATCCCTGCCTGAAATGCACTTGACAAAATCGGATGTGCAGCCTTCGAGGCAGCACAGTGAAACAAAAATAAACCTGAAATGCTAATTCAAAAGGGCAGATGAACGGCATCTGCAATACCTTAGTCAGACACTGTCACTGCACTTACACTGGGCGATAATGGATCGGCAAGCCTTTAATGATGAAAAGAGCCATTAAGGCAACATTTAGTCACACTAAGGCCATTTGCATAAATGTATTAAATAAAAGCTACAGTCAAGCACATTTAGAGACGGAGGAAAGACAAGATAGAGAGGTGAAGACAAAGCTGCAGGCAAATCTCTATTAGAGAAGGCGACAGTTGCATTAAGTTGTAAAGCAATCCCTGAGGTTCAGAGCGAGGTTAAGAGAACAGGACACATTGAGGACGTCTGGAAGGCAATGTAATTGAACAAAGAGGGGGCAGAGACAGGAGGGAAGGATGGGAAAGAAGATGGCGTCAGTCTGGTATACAGCCACATGGTACCAACACCACAGAGGGAACTGAAACCCAAACCCCTTCCAAACCGTCACCGCCGGTAGGATACATGATGCTTAAACCTGGGCTCGACCTTGACTGATGTAAATGCCGCCACTGCTTTGATAAACCTGGAGGGTGAAGTGCTGATATGCTGGCATAAGTAGACATTTCCTCAGATGGCAGAGAAGCATTACAGGACAAAGCTTCAATATACAAAGATGTCTTGTGGGTTGATGGTGAAAGAGCTGCAGCCATGCATCTCATCTGTATCCAAGGCAGTTTGGAACAACTGCTGCTGACCTTGAAATTACACATTAATCTTCTTCTTGGGAATAAAACAGAATCTAACTTTTTCACACTGTGTGCTCCCATAAAGAAACAACAGGAATATGAAAAAGTGACAACATGAGCTCACGACATCTCTGCTTGCCAGGGTCATGTATGACTGTCTTACCTTTGAGCTGGTCAGCCACCACACTCTGTCCTATTCTCTCGTTGACCTGCCCGTCTTCATGCTGGTAGCGGTCATCCAAGAAGTTGGCAGTGGCCTGCGACAGGTGGACCTTCCCAGCCACACCCAGCTGCTCCATCAGATTGGCCAAGTTGACATCATTTGACCAAACGTCGAACTTGAAGCGTTTCATTCCCAGGATACCACACAGCACAGTGCCAGTGTGGACGCCCACCCTCATGTTCACCATCTCCCTCTTCTCCTGGCAGAACTGTTCGATGGCCTGAATCATGCCAAGGCCCATCTCCACACAGCAATACGCATGATCTGGTCTGGGTTCGGGACAGCCGGCCACACAATAATAACAGTCTCCCAGAGTGCTGATCTTTTCACAGCCAGTGAGCTCACAAAGTCTATCGAAACGTCCAAACAAGTCATTTAAAAGTCCTACAAGGGCATGAGCAGATTTGTTGGCAGACATTTTAGTGAATCCCACAATATCTGCAAAGAGGATGCTGACAGGCTCCATCCGCTTCATGTTGAAGGGTCTGAAGATGATCTGTCCTCGTGGGATGGAGGTTTTCTTGCGCTTATTGTTTTTAGGACTGGAGATGGCAGCAGCTGCTCCACTGGTGGAGTAACGTTTAACAGAATTGTCACCAATCTCCTCATCACCCTGCTTCATCAGTTCATCAGCCACAATTCTGGGCATGACCGAGTGGATCATTCGCTCCTTCAAGGCTTTCTCCACCTCCAGGTCTTTGCCATGCATGATAGCTTGTCCCACCTTAAGGAAGGTGCTGCGTGAGCGCACCTCAGACATGATGAACAGGTGGATGCCGATGGCATGAGCACAGAGATGGAGCAAGGCTTTGGCTGGGCCTAACCAGCTCAGTGTATCCAAGTCTGATGGAGAGGCTAAGTTCCACTTCTTCCCTACTTGGGTCAAGTGCAGCCAGCCCAAACTCTCAAAAAAGACAGAGTAGAGAAACCCGAGCAGGACAGAGGCGTAGAGACGAACATGAAGAACGCTGTATAGCAACAGGAGAACCTCGATGCAGAGGGAGAAGGTGCCCACTGGAGACAGACAGGGCGACCAGGTGTTCCCTCCCACAAGCTTGTCATAGGACAGGTTGTAGGCGGGCCCCATGCCACTGAATTCTTCCACATCAAGTGTCGGCGTGGGAGTCTCTGGGTCCCTGAAGCCTGATGTCTGGATCTGGGGGGCCAGAGTCAGGATGAAGGTGACAAGGATGAGCAGCAGAGATGCTTGGTTGTAACAGCGAGAGTAAAGCTTGGTAAAAGTTAGGAAGAAAAGAAGGAGGCAGAAAAGAAGGAATGAAGCAGTGGGAAGGAGAAAAGCAGCCCTATTGCATCGGGAAGGGTTGGCAGCGAAGTACAATCCCCAGAGGAAAGCAGCAGCTACCAGGTAAAAGAGCACATAGCGAAAGCGCCGCTGGGTCTGAGGGAAACACCGTTCTCTGCAGGCCTCCTCCAGGATAGGAGAGTCAAACTTTGGGTCCCAGAAATGACTTGCAGATCTCTCAAAAAGCTGAGGCATCTTCCTCTGAGTGCGAAAACTCTTGACCGCCGGCCTCCTCACTCCAGACTCTCCAGAACTACAACTAGAGGAAATGCTGTACTTGCAGTGCTTGGCTCCCCCCATGAAACCTCCCCCGATGGAAGCCAGCGGCCCGCCTCCGTGCTTGTGTTTGACACTGCTGCCAATCCTCACCGAGACGCCTCCATCTCCACTTGAGTCACAGCTCACTTCAGTGTTGTGAGGCAGCAGGTGCTGATGTTGGGGGGAAGCCATGCCGTCTCCTGTTTCTATCCAAAATCAAAAACTAGGCAGAAGGCACAGTTACTTCTAAGAAAACTTAAGATGAGGAAGTAAGGCAAATTATTTGGCCACAGTATAACAGCTGATTGTACTTAAAAGTGTGTCTCAAAAATGAAAAGCAGAGCACAAACAAAAACGTTTTCAGAGTGAATCCCTGTCAGTTTGCAGTGTTTTGGCTGAACAAACAGCAGACCATCCAAAGTTTGAGAGTCGTTCATTATTTCCCCTCTTGACGTCAGTCCCTGCATTCCTCTACATTCCCGTCTGTTTTGACGCACTTGCAACTGCAAGGTTCACTAACTGCCTGCCGTCTCAGTCCAAGTGCACTGGGCAGCCCACACTTTGCTTCACTCATTGGAAAATATTTGGAAAAACTGAGAGAATTTCAAACAGTGTGCGTAAAAAGAAAGGCTGGTTAAGAAAAAGCGATCAAGTGAATAAAAGCATTTAAAACAGCTCTTAAATTGTCACCAGATTTATGAGTCAGTCCCTGTTGTCGGTGTCCAGTGCCGACAATACCTCCGGAACCAAGCCTTGTCTTGTTGACAGTCTTGTCCAAACTTCACCAGAATAAGTCTGCCGCAGTGGTCGACTCCACATCTGCAGCTGCGTGGAAGAGAAACTCAGCTTTTCATTTTAAGTCGCAGGTCAACACCAGAAAAGGGGAACATGTGCGCGAAAACTGCCACCGGAGCGTTTATTTACCGCCACATGCTCCTTGCTGCAGGGCCCGGTTGGAGCCCCGTTCTTTCCTGGCTGTCCACCACTGCTGCGTCTCCAAACTCTGTTTATTTTGTGCGGGACGCAGATGCATGAGAAAAACATCCGATCAAACGGAGGGATTTATTGCAAGAGCTCAGCTGTCAGTGGCTTGTGCACAGACTCCTCCGAGGCAATGCGCCGACCGTCTTATTTCAGTGCTGCATCAGCGCTGCTTTGGTATCCACAGTCATGCAGTGCGCCCCAGGAAGCCCTCCAGAGGGTCTCCACGTCCGGACCATGGCGGGTCCAGGCTGCTTCTCCTTTCACACATCTACACCAAGTGTCGTCCAGCTCTCCCCTTTGTCTCTGCCAAAGTTTGCCAGCTTGGTCCCCGCTGAAGACGACGTGGGGCTAATTAAAGGTATCCACCTCCTCCACACCCCCCCAGTCCCACAGGTTAAAGCCGAGCACTGCTGGATCAGGACACTTGGACTGAGCTGGATGAGATGGAGGTAATATTCCTCCAAATGATTCCCCCTCCAGGTCCGAAGTGATGTGACGGATTCGGGCTGCTGCTCCGTCCAGCGTCTCCTCTCCCGTTATCGGAGCATCATCTGTGCGCTGCAGCGGCGTCGACACGTGCGGAAACACTGGACGCTGCAGCCGCCACCATCTTCTGAGAGCTGCCAGCCGTCGATCCGAGACAGGCGAGTGTGTGTGTGTGCGTGTGCGTGTGTGTGTGTGTGTGTGAGAGAGAGAGAGAGAGAGAGAGAGAGAGAGAGAGAGAGAGAGAGTCAAGTGCACCGGAATAAAGTAAACCCCACATCCGCTCTTTACAAAATCCCATCAGCGGCTCATCGCGTGCTTCTTTATTGTCAGTACAAGACGACAAAAATGCAGTTTAGCATCTTACCAGGCGTGCAAAAGAAGCAGTAAAGGTGCGGTGTAATGTAAGATGTCTCTTTAAGGTAAGTATGAACGCAGATGAAGATATATGTACATATGGTACGAGCAGTATTAGGAATATAAATACTGCATGGAAGTCTGCAAGACACATGGATTTCAAGATGTACAAGTAATATTTACAGTGTGTGCAGTGTGGCTACATACAGTATGACACAGTGGACAGCATGAACACATTCAGGCTATAACGAGAATAAGCTGTAAATAATAGATGAATAACAACATACAGACGGATAGATGTAAATATAAAGATGACAGCATGGACAGTGGATATGAGATGCAGGATATATAAATAGTCTGAGCTGTAGGTGATATCAGTGTGCGGATAAATGATATAAATGACAGAATAAAGAGTGAAAAAATAATTTTAAAAAAGCTTTTTGCACTGAAATGACTTACTCATTGATGACACCGATGGTATTGGTGTAACACAACAGATATTATATATTTATATATTAGTATCTGCATTTATATTTACTTTCCTAAAGGTTATTGAAGCCCCCAACATACTTTTATTTTGAAAATAGTTGCAGGTTTTCCGTTTGGTGTTACCACTAACTTGACGCTGTTTGCTGAGCAGAGGGGGAGGAGGGGAGGGGAGGGGAGGGGGAGCCCTCGGTTCAGGAACGTGCACGTGCCTCGTTGAAAGAAAAAGGTTGAAAGGCAGCGAGCACGTCTTTAGGGGGAGGGTGTGTTTGTCTTTTTTCTTTTTCTTTTTTTAATTAATCATCATGAGTGAAACCTCGACGTGCCCTTTAGCAGCTCCTCCATCTGCTCGTCTTTTCAAGAAGCTTTTCAACAATTAGTGGCAAAATACCAAATATATGCAACAGGACAACTGAAATATAAATGATGGAGATAGAAGCAGCTGATTGCACGTCGGCCTCCAGTATGTGCAGCAGACCTAAATGAGGACTCTGTTCAGAAGCATGAGAGAAATATTAAGCAGCAGTCTTCTGTATTCATACTGTAGCTTCACAGTATATTAAAGGGATCCCCAGTGAGCACTGTGCTACCCTCTTACACTCCACCTGCAACCAACATAGAACTGATTCCCTCCATAATAAGATCAGTAAGTGCCTTGTCATAGAACTTGTTTGCATGACATAGCAGGCATTTCCTTGCCAAAATGAGCTCATTATATTCTGTTGTATTTTTGATGCAGAGGCTTGAGTTAGAACCTGTTGCAAATGTCTGATCTACAGAGGAAACGCATTTACAAAGGACCTCTTTAAGACAAGTCGATAAAGCAGAATTTTTGGCATTTTTCTGTGTGGAGGGATATTTTAAAAGTTTTTTTTCTAATTTTACATAAAGCCTTAGTGTTTAATTGTCTTTTAAATCATCATTTGGTTTCATATACACACTAACACCCCCACATATACACACTCCTTCCATCACACACACACATACCCCTCCCCACTTCCAGTCACGACAAACTGTTGGTGCATTGCAGCTACGGGGTAAAATCCTGCTTTTAAACCCAAAAGATTAAACCCTCGGAGAATTGCAATCTTGGGCAACAAGGTGTAAAGAGAGAGACACGAAACAGAGACATGAATGTAGAAGGACAGAGAGAACCATCCAAAAACAAGAGGGAGAGAAAAAGTTGTTCTCTTGCTTTAGAGATTCTGCATTTCACCAGAATAATCACAACGTTTCTCCGCCTAGTCCATCAGAAATCTTTATTCTTGACGATCAAGCTTCCAAAAACTGGGCCAAGGTTAATTTAAATTTTATACCAAAACAAAAAAAAAAAAAAAAAAAGTGAATCAACAACTACTTTAATGGGACACACATCTGTTCAACATCTACTTCACGGGTAATTGAAGATAAGTGACACTGAAATGTACCAAAAGCACAACTATGTCACGAAGCTGTCTCCCCACAATAAACTTTTGCTGTGATGAGTGCTCCTTTGTGGTCTGTATCTGTTAGTCTTTTACACAGCACTCTCTAGTGGGCATGTTCTGGATCTGCAGTGTAAACATACTAAACACACCCAGTGGAGCACTCAGAAACAAGAAGAAGCAGCTTCCTTGGTTTGTTATATTCATCTGCATCATGCCTCAGAGCGAGGTTGAACAAAAAAAAGCAGTCAGGATTAGTGAGACAGGACATGGAGGGGACTGGAGGTGTCCATGACTCCGTTAGTACCACCTACCTGTTTGTATTTAAAGCATAGTTTGTTTGTTTTAATTTGGTGACAACATCAGTACCAGCAATTGTGTCTGAAAGGTACATACGAAGCGATAGCCAGCAGCTTGTTAGTTTAAATTAGCATAAATACTGGAAGCCTGGCTGCATTAGAAGGTAGCAAAATCCACTTAAAAGCACGTCTAATACCAACCCTCTTCAAAAACCAAACTAAAGAAATGATATGTTGCAGTTCAGGTGGGTGGGGCATGGCCATCACATGTTGTGATGTCCAATATATGCGTCTATCTTTCAGTTTAACTGTGCCACACTGTGCCCGAGACGTTCGTTAAGCTTCACAAGAACCGGCAGCTTCATAAGTTTCACCCTCTACCGTTGTGAGGGCACAGACAGAATTTAGGGTTTCCTTCTTTCCATAGAGGTCAGGGGTCAACTCATGAGTCCTCCACTTCACCTTCACCTCCATCTAAGAAATCCTCCATCACAGAGACTCACCTTCACAGTCTTGCGGTGACGTTTCGGATTGTGCAGCAGGATTTTTCAGCGCACATACACGGCCCACTTCAATGCCCATTTGGAAAGTTACGCGGAAAAAAAAAAATCAATAAATATCTTTCTAACCTGCAGAAGAAATGGCAGAACAAACGGACAAAAATTCAAGCACATCATTCATGTGTTGTTGTTGTTTTTTTTTTTGTGGTCACTCAGCTACAAAAAGCTGGGAAGCTTATCAGTGAAGGAAAAAAATCATTCTTAACACACAGCATTGAATTTCTGGCAAATGTATAGACTCAAACAAAAACAATAAGAACAGTTAAGAAGCAGAATGAACAAACCCGGTCCGCTCTGAAGACTCTGACCCCTGAACCCTGACCTCTGCTCATTTCACAGGTTGTCAACAACCAAGACTGACGAGCATAAAAACTAAGAATGGCCTCATTTGTTGCACGGCAGGAAGGTTTAGGTGTCAGTAACACGAAGACATATTGCTCGATTATGTTAGAAGTAAAATACATGCATCTGTTAAATAAGATGTGATATCTAACATGCAGTGTTAATCTATGTTTCAAAAGCAAAGGTTTGGATGACCAAGACTTTTTATAGCACCCACAAAAAGGCTACTTCAAAAACAACTTCTGAAGCTTGTGGAATTCACCTGCTGCGATGCAATCTTTATAATTTTACAACACAGATTTCTGTTTCCACTTTTCCTGTTTTATTCACATACAAGGGAGCTGGTATTTGACTAGTTTCAGTCTCAGGATTTTCAATTTTTATTTGATCTTACTTATTCTTTTCCATTTCTGTTTTTTCTTCATCATTATTGCCCCAACCCCAAAGTCCCAGACAGTCCGATGTGTGCAAGGGAGAGAGGAAGGCATGTATTTTATCAAAACTCAGTAATCAGTGGCGTGTTCTCATTTCTTCAGCATTTGTGTCCTTAAGCTGCCTTATCAAACAATGACCCTCCCTCCTACTGTCTGCATCATTCTTACTCCCTAAATGTGCCTCCCTGTGTTCTCCTGAGGAAAAAAACAAACTTTAATCTTGTCTCCTCCACAATACAAACGTTCTGACAAAAGGAGAGCTGGCTTCCACCAGACCCCTTCTCTTCTCTTCACTTCCTCTTTCTCCTGACTTCCTCCACTCGAGTTATATTGTGTTCCTCAGTTCTTTCGGTAACGGTTCTTTGGCTTCTCTCCACAGCCAGTGGCCTCGCAGGAGGACAGGCCAGGCTGCTTGCCAGAGTTAATGCTGCTCAGGAGGGCAGGCAGCTCATTGGTGATTGCCCTCTCAATCTTATCCAGCAGACAGCCTCCCATGTAGGAGCACTGAGCTGACAGGGGCTTGAAGTTGGTGATTGGGTTGATGCCAAAGAAGTCACGGTACGCATCTCGGTTGGGCAGGTCAAACTTGCTGACATTGGTCTTGGCTAGGATGGATTTAAAAATGTAGAACTTGTCTGGCTCATCCACAATCTCCTTGAAGACTAGCTCGGGGTCACTGAAGAAGCTCATCTTCTCTTTAAAGGTCTGGACGTAGCGATCTACCAGCAAGCCGTGGATGCGAACACGGATACCATGTTGGCGGATGAAGGCAATCTTGTTCTCCATGCGGTTTTCGATCACCTGGTTGAGATCTTCCAGGAGGGAAATCTCTTCTCGCTTGAAAAGCTCACGGCTGGTGTCAGGTGCATAATCGTACGGCCAGAAGGAGCTGACGTAGACACGAGGGGGTTCGGTCACATTGATGAGGGGCGCTAAGCTCCAAAAGAGTGCTCCGTAGACTCTCATTAGGTCCTGGGTGGCCAGGTTGTCAGCCTTGTTTAGGATGATGCGGATCTGGGACTCACGACCCTTCAACTGCCGGAAGAGCATCTCCAGCTCTAAACCGACATCCAGCTTCGTGGGATCGAACACCACGAAGATCAGGTCTGCACGGTCAATGAACCACTGGCAGACATCGTTGAAAGGATAGCCTGAATGAAACAAAAAGACAAACAAACACTGAGTTTCACCACCTTACTGCTTTGCATGTCAGTTGTGGCATCTGACAAGGTGCCGGCTTTTACCTCTCTCCTGCTGCTTGCGGTTCTCAATGATTCCTGGTGTGTCCACAAAAGTCACACGTTCCAGCAGCTTGTGGGGCATCTCAATACCGATCAGCTTTTCCAGGAAGTTTTGGCCAAACTTCTCCAGGGGAGAGAAGGAGCGAGAGCTGTCTGCTGCCATAACGATACCCTCAACAGAGCGGATCTTCTCCCCGTGCATAATAACAGTAAACTCAGAGGTAGTAGGCTCAGCTCCTGCAGGACAAAGTCAGAGAGGCAGAGAAGGAGAGATTAGCAAGATGAATACTGGGACTGGAAAATGGATTGGGAAACACTTTAAAGAAGAAAATCTGATTAGAGCTACGCTGAAATGAGAGAGGAGATGTGAATAAATTCAGCCAAGGCCTGAAATCCCTCTTTCACATCGATAAGATGTCATGGATCTAATTTATCAGAACCTTTGTGATGGCATCTGCCCACTTCATAATCACATTCTAGCACTTATGTATGTCACCCTGTACAATTTAGATAAGGCAGCTGCCTGTCTAGTGGTCTTGCAGATTTATGGTGACATGTTAGGAGAATTTCAGCGTTAAAGGTTCTTTATTGCTAATCTAAAAAGATTTTTTAAACAGTGCATCCTACCTGTGTAGAGCTGATAGGGGCTATCTTGCAAGCCCAGGAGGTAATTTATCATGGAGGACTTTCCTACACTCCAGGGTCCCAGGAACAGCACCATGGGCTTGGAGGTAATCTCACCGTCTGTTGGGCGAGGAGACACAACAGCGATGAACATCTTAGCAGCGTGGCTAAATGGTGATCAAGACCTTTCAAGTTCATCCCAAATTTTAGATGACAAACGAAATACCACTTATGTTGAGATTGGTTTGTTGCTGATAAGAATAAGTGTGAGAACCTCAGCTGTTCACTGTTGACCTGTTCTGAAACATGAAAGTTTAACCAAGACGTCGGTCAATCCAAAGGGTATCCTGGAAGTCTTTTTTTTTTTTTTTTTGGGATGAACTAAACTTCAGGTTTGAGAGACACTGAAGAGATGTTTAAATAGCACTGTCACTCCCAATCCAGAGGAAGACCGAGAAAGAAAGTAAACAACAAATAGAAGCAAACGACTGTGTGTGTAAGCTGTTAGGGTGTTTTAAAGCGTAAGAAAAAGTTCAGCCATTTGTCACGACACATGACACAGCAGTACCGTTACTCTGACAGAAGTCTCAGCAGGGCAAAGCTGTGTGCTCTTAGCAAGCTGACTTGTGTGTGTTGTGAGTGGACATGGAGTCGGGGTGGCAGGGCACAAAGTTCTGCAATAACCTTCTGGTCCAAATCTGAATGCATCTAATAGAAGATTGTGAAAAAAAATATATTGATAAAAGACAAAAAAAAAAAAAGAGTGAAGAGACAACGTGTGATCACAAAAGAAGACAAAAATGCTGACTGCTGGTGGCCTTTACAATGACTGAGTCAGTTCCCTCCTAGCTGACCACCCTTTCCCACCACTGCCCCCTCCTCAAGCCTGTGTGTCCTTTACAGCCAAAACTGCACATGCAACCCCTCCATACACTTCACAGAGTGATTTTTAGCCTCTCAATCTTAAAGTCTATTCAGTTTGTGACACATTTCTCCCCTTTGGATCGACATAAGGTGTAAATCTTTCCATGGACCAAAGTCTTTGCCCGTGGCCTGCTTTGACGACGCCCCGAACTGTGATGTCAATATCTGGTGTCTCCCAGAGTGCAACGTGAAATTTTGGACCCACAGAGAGCAAATGGAGGGGCTGAGCACTTCAGGCAGTGCCATGCACAGGTAAGCCCTGCCCACACCCACCTGTGGCTGAGTCCCCCAGGGTTCGTCCGGGGTAGGCTGTTAGATGAGGGGATGGTGGAGGACAGGAGAGGGTGGAGCACAGAGAGGTGAAGGGAACAGGAGGTGGAGGAAAGCTCAGTGAGGGAGTGAGGTTTCTACAAGCAACAGGGAGGGGTAGACTAACAATGTACATGAATGGGTGGGAGCTCCTGGCTGGAATCTAGCTCCATATTTGACCTACAACGTGTCAAACATGTCAACAAATGGATGGCGTGGTCAGGTTATGAGTGAATTTACTTGTGTCTACAAAAAGTAAATGTTCACTGAGAAACATGATACAGGTTGAATTTGAGAAGTTTGCATGCAAGCCAAGGCCGAAAAGCCACAAGAGGGCGAGCTTTATTTCATTGTGGGAAAGACGAGTTTGTTCTCAGCAGTTCAGTGTGCAGCTCAGAGAAACAACGCAAAATCCTTTAAAAACTCAAACTACGAAAAGTCGTCAAAGAAAAATGAAAAGTAGGACTAGAAATATTTAAGCAACATTACAGGTATAATATGAAAAAAAACACCTTTTTTCTTAACAACACAGTTATTTGCGGTGAAAGCTGAACAAAAGTAATGAGAGTACAGATAATCTATTACAGTTACACATTCACTGTCTGTGACGCCCAAGAGTGGAAAAAAATACGCTTTCTTGCCGTTATGTGTCAGTTTGGTGGCGTAAAGATGATGCGTGTGTCCAGACAAGTCTACGAATCAGTCACTAAAGCAACCCAAACAGAAAATCCACACAACAGAACAAAGTGAAGCACGGCCGAAGCCGTCTGTGGTACCTGAGATCTCGTGCTGCCTCAGCTCGTTGTACTTGTAGGCCTGCTCCATCGGCTTGATGGATGTGTGGTAGATCTTCCGCAACCTCTGGAGAGCCGCTGGAGGATCAGAAAGATGTTGGAAAGAGAGCTCACACACTATGTCTACATGTTTCACATACTAATGAGCTGCAAGTAGTTTCTTCTAAAACAGAAAAATGAAAAAAAAATATCTGTATTTGTTTCAAATATTTTGACAATGATCCCTCAGGTGCATATTTAAGAGAACACATGCTTCTGTTTAGTAAACGTCTTTGTAACGAACCACATTTCTTGATCATGTCCTGCATAAATAAATGATTAGGAAGACACACACACACACACATCTCCTAAGGATTATGCAAAAGTCAAAAGGAAATCAAAGAAAGGGAATCAAAGGAAATTACAACAGCTTGATGTGCTTCACTGAGCTCACTAAAATCTGTCACTTTGAGCTTCACAAACAACTTTTGTCCACATCTGTTGAATCCTCACCTGCATAGTCTCCTGCTTTCTCTTCAGTTGCAAGTCGCAGCGTCTCATCGATGTGAGATCTGTCTCTGAGGACGCCGGTGAAATCTTCTTCTTCTTCTTCTGTAAAACAACATTAAGAACATGTAACCTCAGTCTTTAATGGCGAAGGGCTAATGAAGGGACCCGCATCGATCAGTACATCCTGGGTGTAGCACCACTGTGGGGAAGTCTGGTGCAATACAAAGGCAGCTGATAAACACTGGAGGACAGTTTTGTATCAGATAACAATATCAGTGTCAAGAGATCTGAGTTGTCTCGTGATCAGATGTTTTAGCTTTGATTTCATCTGCAGCCGCTTGCTGTGTGAAGCTTTACAGCACAGAACTGGAACAGAAGAAAAGTCTCACAGTCACGTTTCTGCAAACTAGATTTGAACATCTTTAGGAACCTGCATAAATAATCCATCTGTTTCAATTCCATGTTGTGTAATCCTAAATATTTAGACACTGTTTTTTTTTTCAGCAAATAAAACCAAAGTATTTTTGTGAGCTTTTGGAGACTAAACCAAATCTTTCATTTTAGGGAAGGTTGAGTTACTTTTTAGGTTTTTAAGTCACCTACATACCAGGACAAATATACTTTATCAATGACACTTCAACATGTGAACAGGAGCCGCTTGGAGCTGAAACCACCATCTGATTTGTCCCAGCTGAGTTCTGTCACAGCTTATTTCAATCTTAATCGCTTCATATCAATCAGTATTCTGACCAATCCTTTCGTAAATGATCAAGTATTTAAAAAAACATTTTTAAACAAGAATAAACACATTTTAGGGAGCGTTTGGAAAGTTTTACTGCTGCATTAGTTGTGTGTAGGAGAGGGAGATAAAATCCGAGAGAAAGCATTTGCTCACCAGTCGTGTCCACTTTTGAACATATTGGATTACTTAGATCACAGCTGTTAGTACAATCAGCTCTTAATTTAGAAGGCAAACGCTGAAAATAAACAGACAAAGACATGTGTTTGGCATCACTATGGGCTTTATAACAGCAGCAAAGATAAGACAGAGGGAGAGGGACTTCCCCAGTTTCATAACAGACGAGCAGGAGAACTCAGAGCCGCACCGACTGTTCCCATCGATGATATGCATGAGACAATGATGTGCAATCCTCTGTCTTTTCTCGTCTATATTTAGCCGCCAATCAGAGACTTGTCCGGCTCTGAGGTCTGTCCTTGTGTGCCCAGGCCTCAGAACAGACCTCCCATAACGCCTCCACACTGCTCTGCTTCAGACAAACCCGCCACCAGATATATTTAGGTCTTCCTGGTTCACACCTCTGTGCCCTGCAGAGGTTATGGGTCTTAGCTTCCAAGCTACCAGACGCTCCCTTAATAGAGTTGTTAAAGAATTTTACAGCATGTAATTGGAACATTGCAGCTGATATAGTAGCAGCTGTAGGGTTATTAATTGCAGTAATTTATTTGTAAATCAGGCCATGAAAAGCACATGTCATGATCTGACTGATGCTGTTTTATAAACACGTTGTATGCATACTTCCTGTCAGCACCGCCCAGTTAACGTCCATTTACTGGCACTGGAAACTTATAAACATAGTTCAAATTGGATGCTTGACTTTATCCTTAAACAAGATGGAAATCTTTCCTATAACTTCATATAACTTCCTCCATATTTCTGGAAATCCTTGGCAAAAATCTGAGTAAAAACAGATCTAAAAAACCTTCCAATGTTGCAGTCTTATAAACTAATAACAACTGCTAGGAAAGCAAGAAAAGTCGGCACTGTTGCTCAGGGCTCAACCCTCTGATCTCAGCTGGTGAGCTGCTGAATTTACGTTGGACTCATCACAAACTGACTCGGGTGAAGCAGAGACACGTGGAGAAGAAAGATGAAAGATATTTGTCTAGATTAGAGCTGCAGACACCTGAGGCCAGAGGGACAACACTTTGATCTTCGGATATACAGTGCTGTCAGAAAACAGCGTCACTTATGGAGCATGTGCCAGTTTAGGAAATGCTTCTGCTCTGGTGTACAATCAGACATTACTGCTGCAGCTCCATTACATTTTTCACCTAAATATTGATGCTCTTCATCATAATGATGGTCGATGTCTAAATTCGTAGCAGATTCTGGTTGAAGCGAGAAGCAGAAGGAATCAGCAGGTGACTCAAATATTCCTTGAGACACTCCAGTATGCTCTCTATAATCCCGCTCATTGAAATCTTCCACTGAAACATAAAGTTTTCTATCAGAAAATATGTTAAAAAAATGTTGTGGTTTTTGGTATCAAACCCAAAACTGTACTGATAAAAAGGCCCGACCAGGATGATGTCATGGTATTCTGCACCTAACAATAAACTCTACATGAATGTAAGCAGACTCCATCCCCTCAGAGGGCGGTTCTGCTGCGGCGTCCTGCACCGTAACCTGGAGTAAAGCCACCGGCCATGTGGCCGATGACTTATAATGTTTCTGGCCAGGAGTCAGAATGGCACGTCGCTTTGGCCAAAACTAGTGGTGCATCAAATGACAAGCGAAATCATCCGAAGGCCGGTTTGTTTACAAGCCTGCAACAATGGATGTTTATGAACTACGAGTCTTTTAAAGATTAATAGATTTGCAATAATTAGAGCGAGCTGAATTCAATAGAGGTGTTTCTCATTCATCAAACATGCAGACAGCTACTGCAGTCAGTTCAGTATATTGGATTGTCAGACCACAGAAGTCCACATGGGACATCTCAGTAAATGCACCATTATATGACAATGTACAACCCAGAAAAGACCTCCCACAGCTGCACATAGCTCAGCCGTTAATTAAGACAAAAGTTGCTCCTTTGCTGTGTGGCAGCAGTGACACACTGCTGGTTAAGGAACGAGGCAACACTGCTGATTCTCCCCGAGTCAACCTGCTAAAAATAAGTCTGTGTAATGTTGCTGCCAGCACGGTGCAAGAACAAGGGAAACCAAAAGGTTAATAGCCAGAATAAAAGTAGGGTCTGAGTAATACCCAAGCCCTGAAAAGGTTCATTAACAAATCCATACGCGTTAAGCTGCAGGGTTTGCATTTGTTCTCAAGAGGATACTGTCGAATATTGTGGAAAGGGAAGAAATGTCTTTTTAAAGCATCTGATCGTCGTAATGATGCACAAAAAATAGGTGTTAACTTTTTTTTTGCATGCCATGTCTCTGCTCTACCTCAGAGACACAACATATAATATGAAAATAAGCTCCACGGCATCACAGACATGAAATCTGATTTAGCTCAGATGACAACGACATGCCTTTGCAAAGCGATTTTTGTTCACATGACCTTTAGAGACACCAACAAGTGATGTCATTCATTTGTGACCTGTGGCAGCCATTTTGAAACTTAGATGCATCACATTGCACAGGTTGGTCGATTTCAGCCAAAGAGAAACATTACACAAAAACCAGTTAAGGTCATCTGAACAGTCATTAGTTAGAGTTTGAATAGAATGTGAATACAGCTTAAAAGAGTGATTTCTGTTTGTCAGGGAGAAGTGACCCATCAGAAGACGCCGAGGATGATTCCACTCGGAGGCTCAAGTGGCTTTTGAGGAGCACATCCCACCTCTGCTTCACCACAGCACACAAAGCTCCGTCAAGCTTCTGTAACTTGACTCATCACTCAGAAGAGTCACATCTTTTAACACCAGCCTCTTGAGAGGGCCTTAACTGCTGTGAACTTGTTAACACCTTCCAATCCAGTCAATCCCTGATGGAGGCTCTGCAACGGAGCTCCACAAAGATCACAGAGGTAATGTTGCCCGCCTTTGCATCAGCGCTCAAAATTAACCCTGCAGGCGCCAGGGGAGCTGAACCCTGGACATCTGTGCCCAGGACCCGGTGTCCTCACTGAGCCCGTTGCCACACAACCCTCCCTCAGTTTGGAGAAACACTCTGACGGCATCGGCACATCCTACAGGAATGTTGGCGATTTAAGCCGACCATCGCCCCAGAATAAGTCATACTTCAACTGTGGGTTTAATGTGGAGGCCGTTCGGTCATCAGAAACAATGTCAGTGTGAAAAACATCTACAGCAGAAATGTGTCATCAGATATTTAAATTTCGCCAGACTGACTGACTGTACTTTCCTTAAAGCTGAGTTAGGCAGAAGATAAGAGACACAACCCCAACCACTGGAGATGACAGAGCGAGTTATTCTAAGCAAACAGATGCATTATTTAATTTGAGCATTCAGCCAGGGAATTTCCCAATGTCTGTTCTAATGCATGTGTGTGTTGGTATGCGTATGCAGTCATGTGTATTTCCACTGTATATATTAAGTATCTGTATATGTGTGAAACCCCGGGATCATGTTCTGCTTGCAGCACAGTGACGATAAATTGAATTAAAGTGAACATGATGAGGGCAGCGGGCCTGGAACTCCCACTTAGAGGATTTATCCTGAGCATGGGGGGATTCAGGCAACCTTAACTGAAGGCCAAGGGGTTCCACTGGAAAGATCAGTGGAGAGGCATCGATTTCAATCAGATTTAAAGAAACTAAACAAACATTTTACTTTATCGCTGGTTTGTAAAATATGACAGGATTTAAATTGCAGCAATACAAAAATTAACTCACTTTTGACAGACATTGAAAACACAGAACATTTCAGTAAAAAAAAGCACATGATTGGTAAATAAACTCATAACCCTAAAAAGGCAGATGGTTCTTGCTGTGGCGAGGGCAGTTAAGAGAGCTGGTGCAGGGTGTGGTGAGAGGAGGCCACAGATGGCAACAGGTGGCCCAGCGTGTGGAGCTAGTACTCCCCCAGCGTCAGAAATAGCCCTACAATGGGTCAGGAGATGGACAGAGGAGGGGACCGGACGACTGCTGCCTATTTTGAGATTTTGACTGTTAGTCAGTGTGGAGACGTCCACAGAGCTGACTGCGTAATGTGCAAGCCAGCCAAGTGAAAGGTTCTGTACTGAACGCACGTGTAAGTTCACATGCAAATACGATTGTCCCCAAATCTAGAAACTGAATTCCTCTTGACATGACATGCAGCTCATTTACAAACATAATTCAGTCTTCATTACTTCCACGCTACAGCTGGTAGTCGATTTATTCCAGACAGAAAGTGCTGACATGAATTTTGTTTTAGAGTTAAAAAAACAAACAAAAACACCAGTGACACCGACGTGTGTGAACCACATCCACACTGCAAGTCCTCTAAGAGGTCACTGACAACCAGACTTGACAGGCCAGGCTCAAAGAAGGCGTGACAGCAAAGGCACTTTACGCTGAGGTGTTGATCTGATGCCTCTATCCCTGCTCTCCTGTTTGAGAGCCAGCAGAGGACGTCAGGTGCCCTTGAGACTGGCGGGGGGTTGTCTTAAGGAGGCAGTCGGGTATGACTGGCGTGTTCCTTCTACTACTAACAGCTCAGGGATGTCCCAGACACGCCACATGCCATCAGTGGGAATCACGTGGCGACTGTGCTCCTTTAACTTTCATTTGCTCCCCCTTTGCAAAGCGAGGAGGCCAAAGATGTTTTTATTGCACCGAGGATGGATAATGTTACCAGCACATACAAACACACGAGCATGAAGAACTGATGGAAGCCCCGAAGATGCAAAAATATCAGTGTTTAGTTAAAGTGGTGCAGAAATATTCCCCACAGAGGATTTTTTTTTCTATGTAGACTCTCAGTGTGTTAAGCAGCAAAATAACGCATTTATGTAGGATTTCTAGCAGCCCGATCACAACGCTACTGTAACTATTGTGTTTATCATCACATGCCAACATTGAACAGTGTCAGACCCACATAAAACCTCGGAGCAGCATAAAGGCAACAGGTTTGTCACGTGACCTCTGTAGATCCATTCACAGGACCTAAAAGCTCAGCTCGCTTTGTCAGGGAAAGTTGAAGCTGTTAAGCAACTGCAGGCTCGTGTCTGTAAAGACGAGCTGGATCTTGTTACACCTGAGGTCAGGGATGCCCAAACACACAAAGGGGACTTATTCTGGCAAAAAAAAAATAGGACTTCTGTCATGTCTACGATGTCCAAAGTCATCATGTCTTTACTTCATAGTTTTAGTTGATGCAATGTACGCCGGTGATGTAATCAACAGGTTCAGTCCTCAGATTGGATCGAAATAGAGATGACAAGAATTTGCAAGATCAACATTACCTGCAGGCTTCAGCTGTATTTCTCACAAATTGTTCACCGAATAAGTTGCTCTGCTTTTTGGACCAATAAATCTGGACAACCACAGAACAGTAAGAAACCAACAATGAAATGATAGCTAATCAATGTCACATTCCTTCAGAAGGCGATAACGCAGTCTGCTTCTCTCTGCACAGTCAGCTACTTCAGTGCACTTCCTGACAGTGATCAAACTGATCAATAAGGCAAATAATTACACACTGAGTGGCAAGGACTTCATGATTCTCATAACTATCCATATCCTGCAGGTATTGCAATCAAAATTCCTGTGTGCTTTGCAGAAAGAAAACTCTATTGGCAGTATGTTTAGAGGCAGACACCACCAAAAGACACCTGCAGAAAGGGTCTTTGAAAGCTGCAGCCACAGCCTGGCCCCTCCTGCCTGGAGAATGCATGTCCCTAAAAGGCCAACTGCTGGGAATAAATTGTGATTGTGACAGTGCAGAGTGACAGCAGCTGTGCTGTGTATCTAAAGCGAAGCATGGAGCTGGGAGGGGTGAGGAGTCAGGAGAGAAGGGGAGTCGAATGGAGGGAGGGCGGAGCTGTAGTGGACAGTGTTGGGTTTCAGGAGGCCTTCCAATCTTAGACACCTGACAGCAGCCTGGAATATGGAGGCCTGGGTCTGGGCTGTGGAGCTGAACGCCACCCCAAGGACGGACAGGGGTGACAGACAAGGGTAACAATAACCGCTCCAGTCCAGAGCCACAGAGCCGTCCGCATTTTTAGACTGGGTAATCTGGGAGTAGCTAATAGCTCACCATGACATTCACCTCCGTAGCTGCCATTTGAAGGTATTCACTGACATACAGTTATGATCTCCGTCGGCTACTGATGTTCAAAAATGCTGCACACAAAAGTAATTTCTTCAAATAGACACAACTTTAAGAATAAACCAAAGAGACCAAATCAGCAAATACAGATAAAGTGCAGCGTCCATTCAACTTCCCACATAGCTGTTCTGCTCTCCTTGGTTCGACTAAGACTTTCCATCAGCTGGTGCCATGCCCTCGGACAGCTGACAGCAGAGGCTCAACAGCTCTGACCGATCCCGAACCTCTCCCCTTCAGTAACTCACCAAAAGTTGTGAATTTATTTTAACATCCAGATTCACAGATATTACAGTGTGGTGTTTGTTTCTTGACTTCATAATTAAAAATATCACAAAGCTAGATTTATGATTTAGTTGTGGGCGCCAGCTGTTAAACTGTAACCTGGGACACATTTTAAATAGTCCAGAGAAAGATCGGGGTACAATTTCTGCCTGTCTATCCTTGGTTGGCTGGTTGTGGACTCTTAAAGCCAGAACCATTTGTGGCCAAATCGTCCCCACAATCGAATCAAATCCTCTCAGAACTATTTCCTTTGGCCTCATGACAGCTCATTCCTGATGATCCTCCTCTGAAAACTCACTGTGAGGTGAAGCTAGCAAGCCTCAAGGCAGCCTCTAAACTTACACCACATCACTTTTTCATTCATCATCAGTACATGAACGTATATTATGCAAACCGTGCACCGCCTTATATACAAAACTGGACATTTTACCAAAACGAGTCTTACCTGCTGTGGCCTGCAAAAGCAGCAGGGAGAGGAAACAGCAGATCGAGACTGCACCCTTCATGATGGCTGCCAGGAGAACTTTGGTAGTCACACAGACTATATATACCGAGGCAGGAAGGTTAAAGTGCACAGAGAGAGAAGAGGCGGGGCGCAGCGAGGCCAGCTGGTGGAGGGCTGAGGTCTGTGAAAGCATGCCATAGGGGCTCTACATGGACGAGCAGCTGACTCTCCTTTTTAGAGACGCTGCAGCCTGGGCCTCAACATCACCGCACCGCCTGGCTCCGTCCTCCACAGCACAATCACTGGACTTCTCACTGATAGCTTCACAGACCGCTGTCAATCTTCTCATATAATTCTGTGCAAGAAAGTGAAATAGTGGAATAGTTTTTTTTTAAAATCATAAATTCTATATTCATTACACATAGAGTGAAATATTTCAAACCTTTATGTTTTAATTTTGATGATTATGGCTCAAGGAGATCAGAAATAAAGTGTCTCGAATGATTCGAATATTTACTAAGAATAATTTTTAAAAATACAGAAATGTCCATTTTCTGAAAAGTCTGTCCATTTCATTCACTTCGTACTTGTTGTTGCTCCATTACCATGAAGCAGTGCATGCAGGAGATCAGCCCGTGGTTCTGCTGAGGTCTTATTGGAACTCAGGTTGGTTTGATAGCAGCCTTCAGCTCCTCTGTGTTTTTGGATCAAGTGTTCCTCATCGTCCTCCTGATGATGCTCCATTTGGGGTTCCGTGGGGATCAGGTCAGGCCAGTCAAGCACTGCAACATCCTGGTCAAACCCTTTGTCAGTAGTTGTGTCTGATCAGTTGCTGCTGTAAAGGAAGTCAGCGTCTCCATGAAGCCTGTCAGCAGATGATGGAAGCTGTACCGGCTTTGGACCTGATAGAACTCAGTGGACCGACACCAGCAGATGACACGACAGCAGAAATCCTCTCAGACTGGAGAAACTTCACCGTGGACTTCAGACTCTTTGGATTCTCTCCTCTCTCCATCCAAACTCATGGACCTTGATCTCCGGATGAAAAGCAGAATTTAGGACTTTGGACCACTGAGAGCAGTCCGGCTCTGTTTGTCCTCGACCCAGATAAGATGTTCGGGCTGTCTTCGGTCCAGGAGTGTGTTGATATAATCTTAGCTCCTTTCCTGAAGACGTCTGGTGGTTCTGGATGTTCTGACTCCAGCCTCAGTCTTGTGAACGTCTCCAAGCTTCTTCAGTCCTCTGAAGGCTGCACCATCACTGTTGCTTGTTCACCTTTTCCTGCCACACTTTTACCTTCCAATCAGCTTTCCATTAATCTGCTTCCATCCAGAGACCGTCTGTGGCTCCTTGTGGACGATGTTCATCATCATACTCTGGACAACTTCCTGTGATTGTAGTTGCTGTACTGAACTAGACCAATAGTTCATTTAACAAAAACTTGAAATAAGATATTCTAATATTTTTAATAATATATTGTTTTGTTGGCTACAACCCATAACTATCAGAATTACAATTTTGAAAATGCTTGAAACATTTTACTTCACATGCAATGGCCACTGTCCTTGAATAGCTGTGAGTCTGTGTTATTGCTTTACTGTTCTTTGTTTATTTGTGTATCATATATCTGTTTTATATGAGCTTTTTTGACTTTGTATGGCTGCTACCTTGGCCAGGTCATCCTTGTAAAAGAGATTTCTTGAGATTCCTGGCTAAATAAAGATATATAATGGGCCTAGAATACATTACATTTTCACTTTCTTAAATAAATGATTGAAAATATTAAACGTTTTCACAATATTCGCCATCAGGCAGTCAAAGAAAGTTAATCTTTTTCAAAATGTCAGACTACACTATTTCATTAACAGGTACTTCAGTTTGACAGATTGAAAATGAACACTGTTGTCCTCTAAATTAATATTGAACATAAAAAAGAACAAAAGCATCCTTTAACCGACAGCAGATCTCAGTGACCTGCTGGGTTGCTTTGCTTAGCAACAAATGATGATCAGATGACTGTAGCAGCTTTACTCTTGTAGTAAATGTGCTCCGAGAAAAGGGAACCCTTGTCTAAACTCTTACTCTGGTAAGAAAGACACGAGGCTCACTGGGCTGCCATGTTGGTAAAAGTAGTCACAATGAGACGAGAGTGTGAGAGAGGGAGGGATGAGAGCCGAGGAGAGGGCATGTCTGGAACATAAAGGCCCCTGAGTCAGCCTGGAATCCCTAACACAGCTAAACGCTAGGCGGATTACTGCTTTATCACACTCAAGCAGACACAGTGTGGTGAACATAATCTCACAATTCCTCGGGAATCAACATCTCAACTGTAAATTAATCCCCAAATATGGCAGGAGTTTCTTACCCGAGCATGTCCATCCCAAATGACTCGGGATGCGTGTCCAAACATTACAGCGTGTTCATTCGGAGCGTAAAACTGCTTTAATCGTGAGCGACTTCACTGGTGGTAGGAAGTGGTTCAGGGGCACGACGCTGTGTTAATGAGAATCTTTTGGTGGGCTTTTATGAATTCCAGTCAACATTAATTCTTTGTCAATTACACTTGACATCAGTGTTTTTGTCTTGTTTGTTGAAAAGCAGGCGCACGTAGACACAGGGCATTTTTTAAAGTGAGGAAGTGTGGAGTCGTGCAAACTGTAGTACATGCACCTCCAAGTTCTAATTGCATTGTTGCATGATGTTTTCTAACATGGAATTTGTGCCTTGTGCAAGGATTAGCATGTTTTAGTGGGACGACACATTTCTAGAGCTGATGGAACACGTTTGTTAGTTATTCTTATAAAACCAGTCATGAGTTCAACAGCACCAGGGAATATAGTCCTTTTGTGTAAAACAGCAGTGTATGGAGTGGCAGCAATTATACAAGTCAAGCTACATAAGAAATAAGAAAATGAGCACACTTTAAACTGCCCCATAGCTTACCTTGAACTTCTTGAAACACGAGAATATATATATTTGAAATGATATAAAATTGTGCTCTCATTTGAAGGAAATTTACATTCTGACACTTTACACTGGTTTACCAGCAATTTCAAAAGGTAGTTTCTTGTATTTAGTGTTCCTAATTTCACAGCCAAAGGTTATATTTACTGCACCACCTGGTCCTGCTACTCACCCGAACAGAGGAGGTTCATCAGCATATCTACATATCTCAGCATGGTTGTCACAAAGAAGTGCAACTGCTTCAGTACATAGAATAAATCAGTGCTTTCAGACTGGTGGTGATGTTCTCTGGATAAACCTGTCAGTCATGAATACAGATTCAGACCATTCAGACATGATGAATCTGTTTAAATGTCATTTTCAGTTTGTGTCCACAGTATGCATCACCAGTGTTCCTGTGGACTTCAGTCTTCGGCTCTAATTAAAAATGCTGGCATAAAGCCACCCGAGTACTAAATAAAGCTGTGCTATTTGGTCATTATCCGAGAACTCAGTTTCATGTGCGAGTACACAGTTTGCTAAATGCATCGTATATTCCACTCATGAGGTTTTAGACATTCTGTAAGTCAGTTTAAAATGCAGCAACATACGACTAATAACACATTTTTAGCCACATCTGGACACCGAAAGCAGCTGCTGCATAGACAGAATGTGTGAGGCTGTGAGCAAGAGGCTTGGGATGGATGGATGTGTGTCAGGAGAGATGCCACTTTCTGTCCCTGGTGAACATTTAGCCGTCAGAGAAGGTGGTCGTTCTTAATTTAGCGATGAGCTGCTGAGTGGGAGGGAGGGAGGGGGCATTCAAATCCCTTCCACCGACCGCAAATAGACACTTGTGTATCAACTACACTGCAGCCACAACTGGAAATGACGTGAATTCAGCGAGTTATGTCATTGTTGGTGCCGTTGTAAGCAACACGCTCTCAGATCAGACAGCATTTAGAGTGAAATATTCTCTGTGAAGAGCCAGAAAAGATGCAGACTGTTTAAAAAACAAAGTACAAACTTTATTATTCTGTCTTTACAAAGGCACGAGCCTCTTTATCCCCAAAACATTTCTCTTTAAAAAAAAAAGGGAAAAAAAATAGCTTCTTGATGACCATATGCACTGACAGGTCTAACAAAAAATAGCAGAGAGAACAAACAAAAGGATGCTTTTTAAAAAAAATGTGAAGAGAGACAAGAGATACTGACGGTAGATACACAAAGACAGCATACAAGATTGCAAAAGAACAACAACAAAAAAAAGTAAAAGGCAAACAGGACAGGATGTAGGAGGACTGGACATGGAGGGAAATGGGAAAACACAGCTGTGCGGTTTTACTAATAACCTCAAGAGCTTCAGCTGAGGAGATGCCCCTTCATACAAAAGACAGAGGCAAACTCCAGTATAGTACAGTAAGTGCTTTGTAATCTTGACCCCAGGCCCACCCCCACTCAATTAACAATCTGATATGTCCACAAAATGTGTCCTGACACACAAAACAGGGTGCAAAAGACAGGTGGAAATAAACCAGTTCAGCAGAAAACCTATCAAATGCAGATACTCGGAGGAAAACACCATAGCTCCTCAAAAAGCAGAGCATGCAAACACTTTCCACATCCAGGAATCCCCTTCCTATAAAGTACTGGGAAAACGTCCCATGATTTAGTTTCATTCATTTCAGTGCAGCTGACATCAATATTTATTTTTTTAAAGGGAAATTCCATGACATAAATCATGAGTTGCGTTCGGTTGAACACATTATCTGCCCAGCAGTTCAAAGTTCCTTCTGAGCACTGATGCACGGGGATGAGTTGGTTTCTAAGTGCTACTTCAAAATAGCAGTGATGTGTCAAAAGCCCTAAATGTAGCTAGTCTCTAAATACAGCAGGTTAACTTTTGAAAAGTAAAACTGGGAGGGAAAAAAAAAATCAGTGAAATTTTATGGAATGTCAACATTTCATCGTGGAATTTTTCTCCACACATCTGGCTTTGACAGCACTCAGCAAGGAGCCAAAAACAGATTCAGATCTACATGTAAATTCAGCCAGAAGTCAGAATTCAGACACATTCTGAACCCTCTGGAGAAACAGTTATCAGGACACTAGAAACCTGTTCTTTCTGGAGGCAAACGTCACAAGACAAAGGGAAGTGAATTTGACAAAATAACTGGAAACAACACCCCCCGGTTGCGTACAGGCCCGATTGGAAAGGCGAGGTGGAAACCAGAGGGATTCCAGCGGCCACCAACCGGCCCAGATAAAGTGTTCAGGTACTTCTATCCAACCCCAGGGCTGCGTTAAGGCTGGCAGTAAGGCAAGCTGCTGCCTTGCTCCGCTACATGTCTTAAAGTCAATCTGTCCGTCGACCGAGCGCTCCAGGCGTTTAAAAGTAGGATGTAAGAGGAAATATGTCAAAAGCACAGTACGCTAGATGCACAAACGGACACAAGTTCATTAGGAGGAAATGCATAGAGCATGTGTGGTCTACCCAGTCAGCTCCGTGGCACATTCAGATAATTTCACTGGGCATTTTCTTCATGTCCTCAGCAAACTCAGCTTCGATAGAAAAAAAAAAAACTACACTGATAGGGACTAAATAAGACAAGTTATTAAGCTTGAGCAAACAAGTGATTGTATGTCAGTTGTATTTGTATGTGCGAATTTTCAATTTAAGGGCAAAAGTGGCGCTGTTGCAGACTGCCAGAGTCCAAGACACCACTCAGGCCTGTAGATCCAGAACACTAAAAGACACACAGCAGTGAAAATTACTCAATAGGGCCCACAGATTAGCTTATTCAACAAGCCGGGTGCTTCTACACTCAAGAGGGGAGGGTGTCAACAAATAACCGTGATCTTTTTCAGTCAGGCCACCAGTAACAAGAACAGGCCAAATACACATGTGGGATTACTGGGAACCCAGCCCAGCAAAAATGGCAACAGACAAATAAAACAAACAAAAAGAAAAAAAGATAGCGTTGTGAACCAGTAAGTGCACTCTCTCTTCTCGAGCTTCGCTTCTTCAGCTGTGAGCACCTTTCAGCCACATGAACAGCTTTTAAATTCTCATCAACGCGGAGCTTTTGGAGAAAACCAAACATGAAGACGTAGACTTGACAAAAGTAAATAACATGTTTTTTGAACACGAAGCCTAAGATGGTGGAGCTTTAGGACAGTCGCATTGGCTCACAGTGTCTCTCCAAACAGCTCGGATGGGTCAGGGAGCGAGGGGAGCTGTAAAGGATGTTCGTCTGGTGCTGGATGGCGACGCCACACCGCTGGGCTCTTCATCGACTTTGTCTCCTGTTTCACAGATCAGTCACATGGCTTCAGGGCCGCGCTAAGATAACAGTCCTGGTAGTTAATGGAGATGTTTAGCAGACATTCTAATATCCAGTATGACGGAGCATTTACAGATCAGTAAGTGAAGTAGTCGCTCTAATAATCTCTCTATAGATTAATGACGAGACATGAGTTTGTATGTTTGTGAGTGAATGAGAGAGTCAAGAGATGAGCAGAGAGAAAACGTCTGCATGTACGAGCGTCTAAGTGTAAACCTATTTGGGCTGCCTATCACGGTACAACGTGGTGCGCGTCGAAAAGAAAAAACTAAAAACGAGTGCTTCAATCTGACTACCAGCCCTGTTAATGTCCACTGAACAAGAGTGCTGTGAGTTTGTCGCCTCCCGCAGCCCTGGTCTGCTCGGGTCTTCTGTGTGTTTGTGTGCATGTGTGTAGGTGTGTAGGTGTGCAGAGCGTCAGGGGTGATGAACTCAAGGCAAAGAACAGTCATCGGGCCCGTCGCTGTTGGAGGCTGTGTCTGAGCCCGCCGCGTCGGAGAGGACGCGCCCCGAGCTGACGATGACCGCCCTCCGCTGCTCCTCCTCACCAACACAGCTCTTCCCCTGGGTGCCCTCGATGTGCTGGATTGCCTGAAGAAACAGGGAGGCGGGAGATGTCAGCGACAGCAGCGCCCTCTAGTGTTCAGATCTGCTTCAGAGACCTCAGGCAGAAATTTTAATCGAACAGGAAAAAATATATATATATATGTGACTTTTGACTGTGTCTTACTTGAACGATGGTGTCCAGGTTCTGTCGAGACGTGGACACTGTATTGATAACGGATGCTGGGCCCATGGTTACCACGGTAACGTGATGGGGCAGGGGAGTCTGGACAGGTGCGGGGACGATGACGGTGGCGTGGTGTGTTGGTGCCGGGGGAGTAGCTGGGGCCACCGCCTGGTACAAAGGGCCAATCACAACGCATTATTCGAATGTCACCACTTCATTCTGCTGACAAGTGCAGAGAAGCCACATATAAACCTGCACGAACCACTACAAGGACACGATATTCAAAACACACGAGACAAACATACATGATACTCAAGACAAATAAATACAGATGGGCAGAATATTAACTCTGTGAATCCCAAATCTCACTGGAGAGTTTAAAAGGCATGTTAACTTTTTTTTAAATCCTCAAAATGACACCATTCATCACAGCCTGAATAAGTAAAACAGAACGAATCTTTAGATTTACCCATTTGCAGAAGTCTTTGAACTACTCATCTGTGATGTGCCACAATGACTAAAAACTACATCACAGCTTGAAATTTAACCAAAGTCACTTTCTTCCACATGTCTCATTAAAAAACACGCACAAAATAAACAATTGACAGGATTCTGTAAAAAACTAAAAAATTCTGGGCCCATGATACAACTGTGAAGCCAGTAGAAACTTAGCCGTAATTAACAGTCACGTGACAAAAATTCTGTGACTTTTGTGCTGAACTGGGCTGAACTCCAGGCTGTGTGAACGCAGAACAGACAGGAGTCAAAAATGTAAAGATGCTAAAATATCTGTAGCATGCAGAGTCACAGTGTTTTGTTTTTCTTGTATTGATTATTAAATAAAGGTTTTACATGCTGATTCCAGGTATTTCTTGTAAAATAAATAACACAAATGTTTCCGTTTTTTTTTTAATAATTTCTGGCATTACAGAGTTCTCTTGCCATGTTGTTCTGTTCATCATAGAGCTGCAGGGCTTCACAAGGCAGTGAAAAATGAGCCACAAAAAATGCTCAGCAACTGCTGGGATTCAGAGGTTTAAACACTGACCAGGCCAGATGTTAGAAAGCTCTCATCTGCATGAATGTTTGCAGAAAGCTCTTTCTCACTGTGTGCTTTGATTTGCCTCTAAAAAGCAAGTTTATTGGGCGACTTCTTAGTTTCTTCTAAAGGCACGTAGTGGTTGCTGAGATATCTTAGGAGCACACTTACAGTTGGTGCTTTAGAACGACAAACAGCAACACACCAGCTACCGCTAAAATGGTGCAACCAGATGAAAAACAAGCGCTCTTCAAACCAAATCAAAAGGCCACTGAACTGTGTCCAAGTTGCTATAACTCCTGGAGTGACCTGACAGCTGAGAGGTTGTGGTGCATATTACAGGAGAGCAAAGAGAGAGTCAATGGTTCCAATCGCAGCCTGCAATGAGCCTTTACTGCACGTCATCCTCCTCGTGTCCTTTCTCTCTTCACTGCACTCTCTAAAAAGGTAAAAACGCCTCATATATATGTTACGCTACTAATTTCCAGAAAATTGGCCATGAACGTTCCCTCTTCACCTGGGAACGAGCAGCCTCGCAAACACATCACATAATCTGGTGATGCCTGAAAAACTTCCAACCTGTTTGGTCAAAATTCTTTTCAGCGTGCGATGCAATGCAAAAAAAACCAAAACAATGTCTTTATCTAAAAATATCTTCAAAGTTAACACGGTTTTAAAGATGGTCATGTAATACAGACTGTAGGTCGTCAGCGATGCATGTTCCTGTTGTTTTTTTTTTATTTCTTTTTTCGAACTATTTAACAATCAAAAATTCTGCAGGAGGTAATGAAACTCTGATTATCATGTGGTTTCACCCACATGAAATTCTGTCTGGGGGCAACGATTCACAACACAAGAAAAACCCTGATTTATCGTAACCCAGCTATCTTGTCAATTCATAGTGATATTGATTTGAGGTAATATTACTCGGCTCGACTTGGGGAGTCTTATGGCTAATGTATAGTCTATCAATTATCTTTTACTACGAGTGCCCAGCTGCCACTAGCAGTGGACGGACACACATCACACGATTGATTTGGCATCATGTTCAGTTGGGGTGAGCCTGCAGAAACAGGATACGGCGGCTGTCAGGGCAGAGACGGGCGCAGCACAGAGATGTGGCTCATTTAACACACTGTAAATCTGTCGTGGCCGCTGACAGCTCTAACGACGGACACGGAAAGGACTGTCATGTACGACTGTGTCTCTGGGAAACCTACAGCACGCTGTGGGATTAGTCTAGGTGTGTGCATATTTGCAGAAGATGCTTTGGCACCATTGACTCAAAGTTCATAAAAATGTACACATGAGGGAGGAAGGAGGGGAAATTGGCGCCTGCCAGCTGATGAATTTAGGCTAATGAGCCCGAAACAAACACTGGTTATTTGAGATACTTAGATGAAAAGGGTTTGTCAAAATCAAGAGCTGACCTCCCTGGATGTTGGAAAAATAAAAAAACAGAGAGATCTGTAGAGAACACGGCGGGTAATTCTAACAACGAATTAATGATTACATGGACAGAACTAAATTACATCAGATCAACAAATTAACCAAATGAAGCCGATTTATTTGGCTCCATATCACAACGAGGTAAAGGGTTTGTTTCACCAAAAATAAATAACTTGCCGGCTGAGCTATGATCAAACCATTTAGTTCTTTTCTTGCCACTCCATGTTTGTATCTGTGCTGAAGGTTTATTTTCTTTGAGAACATTACAGATGTAAACCTAACATTTTCTATGAAGAAGTTTCTAAAACAAAAGCCTGATTTCTCATCACGAGACTATCATTCTTTACTGTTTGCTCCTGTTGCTGTGGGTTTGAGTGGTTTGCGTGTCCAACCTGTGGGCTGTGGGCTGGAGTGAGGTCCCTCTCCAACTGTTTTTGCTGCTGCATACGGACCAGGCTCTGTGTTTGGACCTGCTGCTCCTGGAACTGCTGGGCGATCGCTTTAAGTTTCTCTGGGTACAACTGTGCATCAAAGGAACGCATCTGACATGCAGAACATAGAAGTGTCACAAAGTCAAGGCAACAGTGGATATTTGGCAAACTATCCAACTTTTGCAGTTTTTTTTGTTTGTTTTGTTTTTTTTGGCTACCTGCTCTTCCAGGATCATCCTGACGGAGCGCTCTTTGTCCAGCTGCTGCCTCAGCTCGATCATCTCCCTCCTCAGGTCCTCAGTCTTCTCCTCCTCCAGGATGTCTGGTGAGCCAATCCCCTCATCTTTCTCCTCTGCACGCCTCCTCTTGGGAGAGGAACCACTTAACTCCTAGGGAGAGATGACACAGGTTGGATATCTAGCTGAGACGGATGCTGAAATTGATGATGGTGAAGAACACGAAAGCCTGATATTGCCTCTGCAAACAGCTGAAGTTCTGACATGGTAATACTTCACCTGTATGATTCGTTTGAGCTGACTGTTCTGCTGCAATAGTCGCGTCTTCTCCTGCTCCAGAGTAAAGATGTACTCTGCTGTCTGTTGCAGGATGGCAGCCTGAAGAACAACGTTACAGGTCAGTTATGAAAGCGAGTTCAGAGCCCTGCAGCGAGATCTAACTCATCATCCAACACTCTGTGTGTGACCCACCTTGCTGAGCTTCTCTCCATCGCTGTGTGGGATGAGTGTTTTAAGTGACTGAAATCCAGCGTTGATGCTCTGCATACGCCGACGCTCGTTGCTGTTGGCGATCTCTCTGCGAATTCTCCTCTCTTGGTCCCGGGCTGTTTCTGGGGTCAGAGGAATGTTGGCCAGACTGGGGGAAGAAGGCAGACAGAGAGCAATGGCATTAGTTTCACATCAATGGTTAAAAAAAAAGTCAAACAGATGAACCACCCAGCAGAATCAAACCCAATGTAATTACCCAATTACCACTGCCACACTAATGAGCACAGAAAACTTGACTTGTTCTAGGACTCAGCTTCCATTTCTCATGTGCAGGTTAAGAATAGAGGCTGAGATGCTTTCTGAATGCACAAAAGATCTGCCGTTTAGGGAGAAGTGCATTCTCAGACGCTGATAAAGTCATTTGTTGTACGGAGTTGTTTTGGTCAGTTCGATTTCCCTCTTGAGTTATTAATCCTGCAGCTAAGGAGGAGTTATTAGTGGCTACGTTAGTAAAAATAAATACCTGCACTGGCGAGCCTCTGACTGTCGTAGCTCAAGCTGGAACTACTTTATACCCCAATAAAAATTACTATTGTCACAGTAATGTCAGCTCCAGGCTCCACTGTTGTAATGAGGTCGCAGTTGTTAAGTTTGCATTAGAAAAACTCACGGCCTTTTTCTTTTTCAAAGCTAAACCACATATATAGCAAAAGAAAAATACATGCACTGTCTTATTATTTGTGACCCTCTAAATGTGTGTCTACACCAAACAGCAGAAAGGACCGAGTGCATCATTTGAGGGTTAAACGCATCGAGGCCACAGATTAGACAAACTAACAAGAGTTCCAAGTGAAGGGTCCTATTAGCAGCACGTGTATTAAAAGGCATCATGGCAGGTAAGTCGAGCTTACTGCCTTTGATATGCAATGAGAGAAGCACAAAGTTTATGAATATTTCCATATCTGAAGTGTAGAGGACAGCTGCTACACGCCGCACGCTGAAATTCAGCTGAGGGGAAATTCTAAGCGAACTTCCTCCAACATCCTCTGTATCAAGCTCAGTATCTGTGGGACCCTCTCTGGCCGAGCTCTTATCTGTACTGACTCAGCTGCCTCAGTGCAAACACTGGGAACAATTGTGCAGACACAGATGAGAAAAGGAGTGTGTGTGTGTGTGTGTGTGTGTCTCTGTACACAGACACACACATAACGCAACGCTGCAGCGTCACATCCAACAAAGCATCTCCTGCCAAAACACGACCAACTGAGCTTGAACTTCCCAAAAACAGACCAGAAGAGTCTGTGTTCCGGTTGAGGTGGGTTAAAGCTTCAAACAAGAGTCTGAGCACCAGGAAACCAAGTGTTGAACCCACTCTTGGATAAATTAAGTTGTAGTTAAAAACAGAACAGTGTTCCACAAGGACACTGACAATGTTTAAGTCATTTTATTTCCAAGTCAAAAATGCAAAACATTCAATAGGTCCAGCTGCTGAACTGCAGTAAACTCAACACTTTAGGATTTGGGACTGTTTTTAACTGACTAGATGTCAACCATTAACATAATCAGCAACTATTCTGACAATCAATTAAACAGATTGAGTCATTTTAAAGATAAAACTGTCTAAATGATTTTATCTCCTGTTTTGTTTTCATCTGTGGCAGTAAACTGAACGTCTTTAGGTTGTGTACGAAACAAGACATTTGAGGACACAATCTCAGGTTTTGAGAAACACTAATAAACTTCTAAAGTCCTGACATTTTAGAGACCAAACAACTAGTAGATTAACTGTGAAAGTAATCAACAAACAAATGGACAAGGAAAACAATCATTAGTTGCAGACTACTGCTGTGCAGACAGAACGACGCATTGGACTCATCTTTCATTGTTTTAGACACTTTCATGGACCAAATGGTTTATCAATGCATTAATTTATTCAGCTCTTTAACCCTAATTGAAACCCAGAGGAATCACTGAAGTCATGCACTCATTTATGCTACAGAACACAAAGAGAACAAATAGGGCAACCATGGTCAAGAAAAACAGAATAAATTCTGAATGTAATCATTAGCTGTGGTTCAGGAACTAAAATGGAAACTGATTATTTTTATTATTATCATGTCAATCTAACTGATAATTCTGCTCAGACTTTTTAGATTTATAGATCTACTATAGAACAGATTATACAAGGACTTTTCAGTGTGTTCATGGTGCTAATGTTAAAAACTAAACTCTGTAGTCAGTGTAAGAAGCATTTGAGCTGATTTTCCTTGTTGTTTCCTCGCTGTGCACAGCGTCACTGCAGACTGAGGATTAGAAGCTCATCAACAACAGGACTACATTTCCCAGAATGCCCGCGTCACTACCAGCAGCAGATCCCTCCGCCTCCCTCCTCCGTGCTGCGGACGCACCGACGGGCCTTCCGCGACACACACACACACACACACACACACACACCCTTATTAATACATCACTTTTAATATTGTGCCTCCCCGCCGACCAGGGGGGGTCCCTTTACCCGGACACACGACGGGGAAGGTGTTTCTGAGCCCCCGATAAGCCCCCCGGGGCCCCGCGGGGCCACACGGCCGCTCCGCTCCGCGCAGCCTCTCCGTCCTCCGCCATTACAACAATGCGGCAGCAGCATGGCAGAGCTGCGGGAGAAAAGACGCAGTGAGGCGGCTCGGTGGCGCCGACCAGCCGCTCAGAACCGCCAGTTAAGCCGTCGCCGCTCCAAATGAGGGCGAATCCTGCCGCAGCTGTGCGTTTGTGCGCAGACAGTGCACGAAAACAAGCCGCCAGACAGGAAACTAGCGCAGAGCCTCATCCCTCAGCCACCAGCATGGCCGCACTGCCCACAATAAGTTCGGTTCACTGCGACCACAGCAGAACCACGGCGACCCAAACGGGCTCCGTCCCCCGGCAGACCCCCGCCGCTCCGGCCGCCCCTCGCTGCCCGCAAGCAGCAGCCGGACGGTATTTAGCAGAAATAAACGAGGGGGACGCGCTCCGGAGCGAGCAGCAGCGTGGTGTGCACGGAACCACGTGGTTTCTGTTTGTTAGCCACAAAATACAGCGAATTCACCGCCAAATGTGCAAAATAACAGCCCGGACAGAAAGCAGAGGTCCGGGGGAGAGCAGCAGAACCTCGGTGCCGGACGGTGATTAAAGCCCGCAGCTCCGTGAGAGGGTCGTGCACACAATAACATCACAGCGAGCGTGTTGCCTCAACATCGCAAAGTGCGTGTGCTCCAACAGATGACTTGTAGCAGAACAACAGAGCAGGTAACATACACACCTGCAGAGACCTCCAATCACCTCCTTCTCCGTCTTCCTGAAGTGTTGCAGGGAGGGCACCTTCTGAGCTGGTACCATGAAATACTCCATGCTCGCCAGTTTGGTCCCCCCCACCCCCCAGAAGAAAACACAGCAAACAGTCTCCGTGGAATAAAAGGAGGCTGATCCGAGCGCAGCTAGACCCTCCGAGGAGACATGAATCCTGGTCCGCTAATGTGGCACTTTGAGGCGGCTCGGAGTTGTAATGTTACTCGACTTCCAGCTGATGGGGTTCCCTCGTTGTGTGGCGCTCTGCCTCTCTCTCTCTTTCTCTCTCTCTCTCTCCCTCCCTCCCCCTTTCTCCCTCTGCATGACCGAGTGTGTGTGCGCGCGTGTGAGTGTGAGTGTGTGTGTGTGTGTGTGTGCAGCTGATCAGATGGCTTTCAAGGCGGGAAACAGCTGGTCGGAGTCACACACTGCACTACCGACAGCCTCCTTCCGCAGAGACGGCGGACTGCGTGTAAACAAAGGACTATTTAGCGCAGAAACGCACCGACTGAAAGCTGCACACGTGGAGATGGACAACGTTGAAATAATTAATTTGGAGCCGCAGCTAAACAATAACAGCTGATTTATGCGTAAATCTGGTGCGTAACGCTGAGTCCAAGCACAGCAGCTCCATGAAGACAGTAATTTCCTCTTTTGGACACTTTTCATAACGGCTGCCTGTAATTTTTTTTAGCATTAATGAGCAGAATTCTGTGCCTTTATATAACCACATATGCTCCTTGCAGACTATACAGAGGAAGCAGCAGCGGGACGCCACCGGGGCGGACTCCTCTCCGACCACCGGGATCAGCTGACGGCTTGGCAGCGCCGCGCATCCACCGCGCACCGGGGAGGGCTTTCAGGGACACACCGCTGTCTGACACGCTGCTCGGCCGTGTGTTTGTTCACCATTTTGGGTGTGACGGTGGCAAAGGGAGGCCAAATTATAGCAAACCTGTTTTAATGGGTTGAACACGGAGTCAAATGGGAGCAGCGACTCCGCGCCTGGAAGTGTGCGCAGCAGCTGCTTTGAGTTTGCGGTCGGCTTTTACACTCGGCGCGTTTTGTCCAGCATTTGCATCAGAGCACAGCTTTGCCCTGCAAGAAATGACATCAAGACAAACTAAAAGATGCATTTAAAAATATACATTAAACCATTTTGCAAATATTTGTCTTCATTCTAGGCAAACAAACCATATCATTAAAAAAGGAAATACAACGATTGCAATTATAACACTAGTTACCTGGTCATATAATCAACATGAATTGCATTTTTTCATTTTCTAACATCCTGATCTCACATTTAAGCTACCTTTAAAAAGAAAAAAAAAAAGGAGGCACATGTGCACAGTTTTTAATAAGAAAACATAAACTTTATTGATCCCTCACTGCTTAATTCACATGTTGCAGCAGCTGGATATAGATAAAGCAGGACAGGAAACTACAAAAGTACAATAGGGCTAAAAAAAAAATGTTTAAAAAAGATGTAATAATAAAGGTCTTATAGACACAATATACCAGACATGAGTACAGCTATGACATAGTGAGTTTACATATTGATATTTAAACATAGTTTTGCATGTTGTTGTTTGATTTTTATGAAGAGCCGTGGAGACAAAGATGATGTGACATCTGTAGGGCTATAGGGGGAAGAAATACTTCAGGATGAGGTATTACAGCCCATCAAAACTGGGATTATACTTCAGTTTCACGACCAGGATTGTGCAGCCCACATATTCTATAATCTACACGGTGCTGCAGAATAAAATAATCTGAAATCAATCCTAAAACACACAGGCCCCACGAAATAGATTTAAAGTTGTAAATCATTTGTAGCTCAGGTGAAATGACTTTTTTTCTAGCCGCCTTTTGAACATTGAAGTTGTAGTGTTGAGCCACTTGGCCCTGAGTGTAAACTGCAGAGATTCGTGCACACAATGAGATGTAAAGTTTAGAGTTTAGGAATACGTTCATATTTGAAACCCATTTACTGGCTGGGTCTTCTTTACTTTAAAACGATTTAGTAATCTGAGAGTTGTGGGGTATTTAAACTTCTCCCAGGTTACCTAATGCCCTCTAGTGGTGGCAGATGAACACTTAGGGGGGCATCAGTAACTACTCCACTGTTGTAGTGCAGTTTGCAGCTGCAGCATCAGGATTTCACAGGAACATCTGGCAACGAAACACAGAAAAACCACAAAGACAGTTTAAACATGATTGTAGCTTTGCACTTTTGTCTCATGTTATGTTGAAAAAACCCCCATGTGCCTGTGCTTATGTCTGACTGTTTATATATGTTTGTATGATTGTCAGATTTTTAACACTTGCTTCTTGGTGTTTCACTCAGATTTGACTCTGCTGCGTGGATGCCTTCATAAAACAGATTTACAGTGAATCAGTCATGAACATGATTCTTGCTCATTGGGTTGTCTCAAATACAGTTTTACAATTTTCTCTTACCTCATGAGAAAACAAAGAATAATGAAAATATCAGTCAGTGCTGATCCGGAGGCTGCTGCTCTGCTTTTACACAGTTGACATATGTCATAATGTCTTTTCCACATGACAACAATGAGGTTTGTTTTCTGCATCAGCTGCAGGTATTTACTATCTGGCCAAGAAATGCGCTAAATGATATGGTGTATTGCCAAATATGTGGAGGCGAATAAGTATATTTGAGTCAAACTGCTGTATTTGATTTGAGCGACGTGTACCTCACTGAAGTATGGCCCGGCTAATTATTTTCTCCAATAATTCAACAGTCTGGTGATCAGAGGATCTTGTCAGATTGTTTCTGAAACCCAAACAGATGTTCAGTTTGTGTCACATGAAGCAGGTGGAAAAAAAAGCAAAGAAATCTGAGAAGCTCCAGCTATAGGCATACAAAAATGATTTTATTTATTGACTGATTGTCAAAATAAGACACCTTCACTACACTGACACCTGTTTGCAGCTTAGGATTTTATTTATAAAACTGAAGATGAGATAAATTGTTGGAGCTGCCTCACAGTCTGTAGTTGCTGAATTTAACTCTGGCATGATGCATCTGTACTAAAGAAATAATAACATGTGATATGAGTGTTTTTATGTTTTATTACCTGTACAGCTGATTATTTATCGGGGGGGACACATAACCTCATGTAGGCCTACAACATGACATACTGTCAGTGCTGGAAGTAAAGATAAAAATGGCCGAGTTTTGTATTTAAATAACTTTGCTGGGAATCTTCTGTATTCCAGGTTTATTGCAGCACACAGTTGCATGTGATGTTTCGATTGTACTGGTTCATAAAGATGGAAATGTGCATCATACTGGGATCCCTGGCTGGTGTCCAGCAGGAGAACAGACAGTGGATAGAGGCGGCCTGTTGTTGGAGGCAGCTGAGGCGGAGAGGAGGCCGTGAGGACGGAGAGGGAGAGGGGCAGAGTCTGGAGGAAGGCCGGGGACTGCCCCCGGTGGAGGGCGGAGCAGTAAGCATGCGCTGAGCTGGCAGACTCTGGGCTGGTCCTGACGGGGTGGCTGGGCTCCGGGCGGCTGTCTGTGCGCTTCAGACGGTCGTGGGGGAGACAACCATCAGCACTCGGCGTCTCCTCGAGTGCTCGCAGGAAAACGCAGAAGAGACACAAGAAGAACTGCGCGACAAGGAACCAAACAGCCCTACCTCGGCATCTGGAGAAGAAAGAGACGATCCTCCCCTTCTACCCCACACGCCCTATCCACCCTACCCACCACTTCGTGCCATCCCTCTGGTCTGAACTGCCCTCCCACCCCCACTGGAGAGCCACGACCACCCAGAGGAAACCCCCACTTGACCAGCGTTGCCATTAAGCGATGCGCTTTGAATTTAGGAAGAAATCACCTTTACGCTTCTGATGCACAACACAACCGGCGCTCTTCTTCATTTTTTGCTCAGCGGGAACAGTTCAGGCTCCGGATTTGGGTGTTTACACTTTTTTGACGGGTTTCCAGTGGCCTGATAACATGCAGAATATCTTCCCCCGACCTGAGCCCGGGCTGTCACTCCACAGATCCGTGCGTGTTTGAAGCAGCAGCTGTCACAGTCGCTGCCTTTCAGCGTATGTTGGATTTTTCATGCTTAAAAAGAATCCTGACAATGGTCTGGGAACGGACCGCCTCTGTAGACACCTAGTAATATTTTTCAGGACGTGTCAGCTGCATATTTCGTTTTTATCGAAGGAAAAGCGACAAACTGACGAGGAGTCACTCGACACCGACGCCGTTTGAGCCACAGGACTTTGCGTGCGAAGTTTGCACCGGAGAGACGGGACCGAGCCGGAGACATCTCGGCCACATCCACGGCGTTTTCTCAGTAAGGTAAGCCCGGAGCGACCTGTCTGCATGTCAGATCTGTGCGCTGCGTCCGCGCTGCTCCGTGTGCGCTCCTGCAGTGTGAAAAACTGCAGAGTTCAAACAGGGCAGTGACCTATTTTCGGAGACTCCAGCGGTGCACCGGAGCCCTGCAGCTCGGACTCCCCGCACCGTCACATCCGAGGCCGCCTGGCCAACGTGCCTTTTCCTGGCGCCTCTCCGTCCACGCAGAGACGTGTCAACGCCGATCTCAGCCCTGGAGCGAGCCTTGACAGCGCGTCTCCATGCAGCCGTAAACTCCCATCACCGCCCGGACAGCAGCTCCAGAGCAGAGCCACAGATCCTGTCCTGAGTAGAATCAGCTCTGATGCTGCTCACAGTCACTGAAACCAGTCACGTAGAGGTAAATAAAGGAGCTGGCTCAAGTGCAATGATGGTATTTTCCAAAGTTCCATACATTTTCCACATGGAAACTCTTCATATCTCACAGCAACTGGATTCTAATCTCTCTATATGCTGTGATTTACTGTCAGTAAGTGCCCAGTGTTAGTCAGCTGTGTTCTCCATCACAGCAGCACATTAGTCACTGCAGCCGACTGCTAGTTATCTATGAAGTCTGTTTAGTGCTGTACAGGCTAAGTGATGTCTGGGATTGGTGACATCTTTGCTTGGCCATTTTGTCATTGTTGTTTAATCCAGTTCTAAGTTATTTGAGGCCAAGCATGTAGTGCCAGGGCCAAGGATGAGCACAGGCACAGAGGCCTAGATAAAGAGCTATTTTCCTCCAATTAAGCAATTCCACTGTCCCTAAGCCTAATTGTGTGCACACTGGGACTTGGTTTGGGATGGACCTTCTCCCCATTGGCTGCCTCCCATGGGCCCATTGTTCCAGAAGATGCCAGGCGAGAGAGCCGAGTCCTGCCAAGGCAGACCTAACAAGGCCTGTGCTGGAGGGGGATAAGGCCTGATCATTAAAAAGCAGTAGGCCACAATGCAGATCGAGGCACACTGTAGGGCTGCGCTTGTGTTTTGGGTCAGGGTAGGATGACTGTATATTTTCAAGGTGACTGCGAGGTATTTTGTGAATAATGCAATGCGTGGGTGCACGAGAGAAACTGTCACAGAGATAGCATGTGAGGCTGGAGGAGGTCTGGCTGTCGGCCCACTGGACTTCTCTCAAAGTATGTGGGGAAGAGGAGCAGTGAAAGAGGCTTTCTGCAGAGGGAGAACTTTGACTCCCTCTTATCCCTCCCTCCTCCAGGCCCCTGCTATTTAATCCATAAACCCTCTCTGAACTGTGAACACAGGTGCTCCTCACATCCACGACCGCTCACTGCATTGTTTATCCAATCAGCTGATGATCAGTTCAGCCACAGGTCAACCATAACATCCATCCCAGAGAAAGAGGCATCTATCAGCAGCAGCACTGGCTGTCCAGGCGACGCCTCTCCCACAGTACTTAGTCACTGCAGAGGAAAGGCTCTCATCTCCAGCCAGATGTCCACTGGCTTCCAGCTGTGCATCTCTGTGGTGGCATTCCACACTCGCAGGATGTGTGTATTTATGTGTGTGTTTGTGCTGGCAGCCTTTCTCCGTGTATATTTTCTTGACTGCATACTTGGCCATATGTAGATACTTGGACAGCTGCTGGCAGCGACAGTTTGTGCAGCGTTTTGGTCAGAGTTGCAGGTTTGACACCAACTGGCGTAATCTGCTGTAATTAGAGCAGCAGAGGATAGACCAACAAGGCTCTCCACCAGACCAGGGCCTGGATTTAAATCACGGGTGTGGTTGTCGCCCCCTCCTCAATTTTCCATGTGTCTTGAGATTGTGCCCCACTCCACAACTGTGTGACATCATTTCAGTGAGGGAAAAGCATCTGTTTTATGGTGGAAAAGGTGGACCCTAATGGCATATTCCTGCGTCAGAGAGCAACCACGAGGAGTGTGGTGAAGCACTGGTGGGAACCCACAGTGCACTTGTGCTTAATGCTTTAAATCGGTCTAATAAAAGTTGTACCGCATCTGATTTAACGACAAGCGCGTTCAGTTTGATTCCTACATTGTGCAGTCTGCTGCCACAGAGAAATTCTCATCTAGAATCTGAGGTGTTAAGTTTTGTTTTTCACATGGCCGCTAAAATATGTTCACTGCTTGAGGAGGAAAAAAAAAACTCTGGAGCAGGACAAGGGTTGCTAACACTAAGTGGATGGGTTGTAGGTTGCACAAAGTATACTGGTGGAGCCAGTTTGAGTGTTTGAATTAATATCGCAGTGGGGTTCCATAGCTGCCGGGGATTACGGTCAAGCTGAAAGGCAACTCAGCAGCAGGGGAGGGAGGATTACAGTGGTCAGTGAATGAGGCAGCATGCGGTGAAAACAAGGCACCTGATGCACACTTGCATTTATCTCCATAAGAGCTGCTTTATTTTCGATTCCCATGGCAGATCCATCCTTCCTGTGGTTGCAGTTGTTGACAGTTAATGCTAATCAGATGAACAACTTTGCGATGCATGCATTAGGATGCTCCGGAGAAGAAATACAAGCACTATTAAGGTCTGTCATGTCTTGGGCGTGTTCACTGGAGTTGCTTTTTACTGGTGTTTGGGCTAAAAATGTCAGCAAAGATGTGCTGTGCTGCCAGATGAAGCCTTTGTTGGTAGCAAACTGGAGAAAGCATGAAGTTTATGACATCCATGGTTGGTGTCTGGATGAAAATAGTGCCCACTTGATGGTAAGTCACAGCGTTTGTGCTCATGTGAATCAGTTGCCTTTTATCATCTATCTGTGTGCCACAATACAAACTAAATGCTGTCATTCAGGTGCTTTACACGCTGACTCTGTGAATACTTTGGAGTTACCAGCAAACTCTCGGTTATTCTCCAGTTGAGGTGGCTGAACACTGGCGTGGTGGAAATCATTGGAGCCACAAGGCCGACAACATCAGTGTGACTCAACTGACATCTCAGATGAACCGGCGCTGATTCAATAGCTGAACTTGAGTTAAACTTGAAAATGACAGGAGATGACTCTCGGCTTACCCGGTCCAGAAGCATACATTTCTTCCACAAATTCTCTTATCGCTAATCATTGCCATGTGCCGGTGACACAGTCATACTTTGGAGCGCTGCAGTGTGATGTGTCTGAGCGGGGTGGCGGCCAGACTCTTGGACCCATACGTTAAGCAGAGGCAAAGCGGATACAGAGCTTGACTCACACTAACTTGCAAGCTGAAGGAGACCAGTGCATACCGCCTTGCTCCCTTGTTGGCGGGGCTCGTGCACCGTGCATTTTTCTCCAGTTAAACTGTAACCACTAATCACTTCACGGCCTCACTGTTTCCTCCTGGAGCGGACCATTCCTGGGTCCCCAGGGTGGGTTAAAATGGCCCCTCGGGGATATACGCTCCACCATTTTTCAAATCACCTGTGTGGGACATCTGAACTGAGTGCAGGGATATTGTTCTTTCTGTGAGGATCCTCCATGGTGAAGTTTAGGGGTCAGTTCCTCTGCTGCAAGTCTGCAGGCGTGCATTTCCAAAATAAACACAGACAACTCAGTGCTTCACTCCAGCTACCCCGCCCTACCTCCTCTCATTCTCTCTAATGTGCCTGCTGCACTCCCCGCTCAGTATTTCTATCATGAGAGAATTTCAGTTTGCAAAAACCTTCAGACAATATGCAGACCATGTCTGGGGCAGGGCCCTGTTGATGAGGAAAAGTTAAAGCAGGAATAAAAGAGGAATGCTAAGACATGAAAGAGTAACTGCAGTGTAAAGGAGCTGGCACCAAGTGGTGCAGGGAAGAAAGTCTGCTTCCACAAAGCATGTTTTTGGTTAGTTTCCAGCATCATACTTAATATTTAACTTAGAGATGAAAGTCGATCTAGTTTGACCCTTTTAGATATCTGGGACTTCAGTTCAGGGAGCAGTTGTACAGTAATATGCTCTCAGCAGTGCGGTTTAAGGGAGACACAGCTGGTTTGTATTATTATTTATTTGCTCGGTCAACACCCTGCGTGGATTCTTTTATGCCCTCGACAGCTCTCCAGCAGTTCAGTACGACTGAGGTATGTATGTGCATGTTTGGTTGTTTGTAAAGAGGAGAAAGGGAGGAGCTGTCTGTAAGTATGGGTGAGGAAGGGAGAGACGGGGGAGAGGGATTGATGGTGTTTTTTTTTTTTAAGGGAAGGGGATGAAGGAGAGCTGGGTGAGGCATTTCTGAGATTCAAATAAGGCTCTCAAGTCTGGGCCTGGGCCTGGCTCTCTGTCTGGGCAAATCCAATCCTGTCAGCCAGCTTCACCCCCTCCTCCCTCCTCCATCCCCGACTCCCAGGGACTCCATCTCCTCCTCGTTTTTAACTCTGCTTCTGTTCTCTCTTGCCCTTCGTCCCTCCCTCGCCTTTCGTCTCCCATTTTCCATGAGCCCCCAGCTTCAGAAGCGACGTGTACATTATATAAGACATTCTCCATCTTATACATGCAGTGAAAGCGAGCGCGAGAGAAAAAAGTTTGGCCTGTGAGTGTTTACCTTCTCTGTGGTGTTGTGGAGATGTTGCCAGCACTAATTTAATTCATATGTACCATGGTTGGCTTTTTCTTGCGAGGGAGCCTTATGTAATTTGGACATGTTTTAAGTTTGAGGTTGCATTTTGAGACTTATTCTGACCTCAGATGCTTCTATTAAAAAATAGCCTCACTGTTTTAATCTGGTTGCTAAAAGTTGCCTTTCAGTGGCCATTTTGAATATTGACAGTTGGTATCTTAACACTGTGTCTTTGTTTGCTAGGGTCTCAATAAATGGCGCCGTCAGTCATAGTGGGCTTAGCTATTCCTTAATTGATTGTAAATGTCAGTATTGATTCAGGACTTAGGAGTGTAAGAGGATGAGTATCATCCTGACCTTCAACACTAATTGAGATTCTCTCTCAGGCTCATTCTTTCCAATGCTGCCGATACAATACCGTATGATTGCATTTGTCCACAGCTCATTTATTAACTCTTGCTGTTCAGTGTGGTTCGCCAAATGAGACGACGAACCAGCTCCAGATCTTTGTGATGCTCGTTTCTGATAGACCACATGAATTGGACGTGTCAACAAATTTAAATCAAGAGTTTAGTGCTGCTCCATTTTACAGAATTATGCTCAACTCTGTCTGTCGCCATCTCAGTCGCCCTCCATCTGTCCCTTTGCATCTGTCTCTCTGCTCTGTTTCTGCTTCTCCCTTTTGCATGGAGCTGCAAAAGATGAAAGCTGCAGGGTGGAGCCTGTCACTTAGTTGAGCTACAACACAGAAATACAGAGAGAAGAGGAGAGTGAGGGAGACAAAGGGAGGAACAGAGAGGAGAGAAAAGACTGTCATATTGACCTTGTCTTATTGCCAGCCGTGGTGGGAGGGGACGCTGGGCGGAGGGTTACTCAGAGAAAACAGGCCTCCATGTGAGGAGGCAGAACACAGGGCTGCCGTGAAGTTGGCACAGCCTCACGAGGAAAAGACAACACGAGCTTTGTGTGTACATGTATACGTGTGATCAGTGGAGAGCGAGGCAGAAGGGCTAAAATGGAGGTATAGCAGACCGACACCCAGATTTAAAGAAGCAGGAGCTCCACGACAGTCCTGCTGCTGCTGCTCGCCCCCCCACAACACTCACAGACACACATCACGTCACTTAGTCTGCTAATTGCTCTCTGCTGTTTTGTATTTCTCCCTCTTCCTGTTTTCTTCTCCTTTCAATATGCTTTGGTTTGGGAAGCTGAGCCCCTGCCCTGCTCCTCCTCTTTGTGCATAAACACACTTATGCACACGTATAGCCTCACATGCTGACAAACTAATGCAGACACTCCCTGTCCAGAGCACATCTGGCTTCTTTGCTCTTTGCGTGTTTGGTGCACAGGTGTCACCAGAGCTCAGGAGTGGCCGTCCACCGTGTCTGGCGTGAAGAGGCGTAAAAAGTTCCAACACGACAGACACAGGCCTCAGCAACACCACCCCGCGCCTTGCCCCCAGCCTCCCAGAGGCCGTGTTGCATAAAGTTGTTGTTGGGATCATATTACTCCGGCTATTGAATAGGAAGACCTGCTTCTCGGGGATTTCACTGTGCAGCCTTGACTTATTGAGTTGCAAGCAAATGAAAGTGGCCGGGGTCAGTGTGTAAATGTGAAAGGGGTTTGTTTCTCATGCGTGTGGTGCCATAATATCCCCGTCCAGGAAATGACTGTGAGACAGACGCACCCCTCCCAAAGCTGGAGCGGTACCACAGAAGTCTGAACTGGTCTGAACTCCACAACACACAGCCAGCATGCTGCTCACCAGTACGTGTGTTTGCACATGTATGTCTGTACATAGGGGCTGTACAGTCAGTCTGTTTGTGTGCCTGCACTGCATGGCCTCATACCTCTTACCCTGATCCCTGAAGATAGACCACACTGACCCAGCAATGGGTGCTGAAATATAGTTAAGTTTGCTGCTTATTGTACCACAGTTTCCATACGCTCGTCATCCTAAAAACACTGCCCACCGCCTGTTGTTAGCTGTGTGGGAGAGAGGGGGAGACAACAAAAGAGAGGTTTCTGGACCTTCTCCCATTCCTTCCTACCCTGTGGCTTAGAGCTGGTGCTGGGTTTTCACCGGTGAGGAAACATAACAGACAGCTCCTGTTTTATGCACTTAGTGATGTTTTGAAAGAAGTTTAAAGCTGTGGTGGGAATACACTGATATACTTTCATACATCCTCAATGCTTGGTGTACAAACCTGTTCCCGTTTTTGAGCTGAAGTCATTTCTCTTAGGGCTTAAGTCCTGACCTGGGTTTTGGGGAGTGGCAATCAGAGGCTTTTTGTGTGTGTGCTGAGAAAACCTGGTATTTTTAAAGATTTAGGCAGGTGCCAGTGCTTTGCATTCCAAACCTGACCTTGTGCTCATTTCTGTTGCCTTTAGGGGAGGTCTGCCTCTGCAACACTGGCAAAGCAGGGGCGAATATGTTCTGTGTGTGTGTGTGTGTGTGTGTGTGTGTGTGTGTGTGCGCGCGTGTGTGTGCACATCTGCACAATTTTAAGGTTTCAACTTTTAAAGCCCCTTAAAGTGCTGTAATCTCAGTTTCCATCCCTCTCTGAGTGCATTTTGTTTGATAAGATCCCTCTTTGCCTGGATGCATCTCTACAGTGAAAAGAATTTAGCTGCATGTCTATTGTAAACACACAGCGCCAATACATGTCATCTGCTCTGCCTGACCAAGGAAATATGGAGAAAAGGGAGCTCTTGCGTGGAAAAGCATAGACCTCCAGAGCAAATGTTAAAATGCCACCTCCACAGATATTACTTGAATTTCATACATATGCGTCTAGCTGTTAGAATAATGTTGGTGTGAGTCAGCTGGAATGACAGCATTTAGTGTGGGAGTAGCAAAGATCCATCACTTCCGAAACACAGACCCTATCCAGCAATAAACAGACACAGCTGGTTAGTGGGCCGATGAGACGACAAGAGCTGGGATGTTTGGTGCTGTTTGATCACCCAGAATCAAAGTCATTCAAAAGTTTCTGCAGTACATTTGAGTAAACTTCTAATAGCCACACGGGCACTGAACAAAAGCGTGTTTGCCCAAAGTTTAGTTGTGAGTAAGCACAAACTGTAAAAACAGAGCTGTTAACTTTTATCACGGTACTTTTTCCCTCTATCGTGAGCCTTCGCAGCGTCGGACTGTTTTCGTCTCTCTCTTGTTGGCTCCAGGCCGCCTTTTTCTTTCGTCTCCCCACCTCCCTCCTTTCCTCTCCTGTTGCTTTCCTACCGAGCGTGGTGCGGTGACGCCCCTGCTTGGCTGCTGAGCCTCCAGACCCTGTGATTGCGCGCAGGAGTCGGAGGATTGCATCACTGCCTGTGGGGGGAGAGGCCACAGGAATGGATTGGAAAGGGAGGAGAGGGGGGGGTGAAAAGAAAGAGATAGAGAGACATAAGAGGAGGGAGTGATGACAGACAATGGGGATATAGCTGGAGAAAGTGAAGAGGAAGTCGGGAAGGAATAGAGATGAGGCAGGTTTTTGTTTATGTGGAAGTATGAAGATGAGACGTGAGGAGTGAAGTCTGCTCAGCGGACTGCAGGAGGTGGAGAGGCCCAGCAGAGTTACTGGGAGGTCAATTACATCTTCTCTTCTCTTCTCTTCTCTTCTCTTCTCTTCTCTTCTCTTCTCACGGATGCTGGTCGGCCTCGTGCTGTGTTCATTGGTTCCTGCCGCACTACGAAACTGCAATGTTGTGAAATGCCCCACGTTATTGTAAGATTACTCACCGGTCTTCAAAGCCTACAGTGCAGTTGTGTGAAGTGCCTTCAGCGTTAGTGTTGGATAGGCTAATCGCGCAGTCCTCGGGTGGATTCGCTGTTTACCACTGATTGCTGTCCTGCCACCACAGTATAGATTAAAACGGTTTTAGTTGATTAAAAACTTCTGCAGCCCGTTTGGATTTTGAATGGGAGTAGGTGGGAGAAAAACAAACCAGTGACTCAAAACACATGTTGCTACACGTGGGCTCTTAATCGCGTACTGTTCATGTCGTATAGCAGCTACTAGGGAGTCTAATAAATGGACTGTGGCTGGAGAAGTTTCCGAGCCTCGTGCCAATGTGCAGCCGCTCTCCTGCTATACCTGCCTCCTCTTTTCGTTTGTTCTGTCAAAATGATTCTGCTTTTATTGCAGAACAGATTTTCTAATGAAAATGAGTCCACTTCTAATGAAATCCAGCCTGAAAAAACACGAAGCATGAAAACGTTCCAACGAGCCTGCAGATGGAGTTGGATACTTTCTCATACTGGTTAAATACGCGGATTTGATTGATTTTAGTTTTATGCCCCATCATCTTTCCATCCAGCTGCAAGGTGGAACAGTGGTTAGCACTGTTGCCTCATAGCAAGAAGGTCGCTGGTTTGCGTCTCGGTGAGGACACCCGGGATCTTTCTGTGGTTCCATGTTCTCCCCGTGCAGCGTGGGTTCTCTCCGGGTTCTCCGGCTTCCTCCCACACAGTCCAGAAACATGCTGAGGTTAACTGGTGATTGTAAATTGTCCGTAGGTGTGAATGTGAGTGTGCTTGGTTGTCTGTCTCTAAGTGTAGCCCTGCGATGGACTGCCGACCTGTCCAGAGTGTCCCCTGCCTTCACCCTCAGTCAGCTGGGATAGACCCCCCCCACCCCCCACCTCCGACTCCAGTGAGGATTAAGCGATGTATAGATAATGGATGGATGGATCTTTCCATCCATGCAACCATCCATCCTCACCCCTCTCCACCCCACCAAGAGTTGAGTCAGGTCACTGTGTCGTGCACTAATCCCTGGTTGAGCAGGCCACAAGGCTTACAGACACAATGTGAAATCTCAGTCAGATGGCTTTTTATAGATCATTCGTGGCCTAATCTCACTATATGGCAGACGGAGTGGAATTGCAGTGCTGTTGCCACGTCTGTCTGGATGCTAAAGATGCAGAGTCCGCTGGAGTGTTTTGACTCAAATAAAAAACATGCAGCACTTTCTTTAAAGTCAAATTCAGCCGGGTCTGTCACTAAAATCAAGTTACTGAATGAATACTTCTCAGTTTATCACTTATATGCAACTACATTTACATCCTGATGGTTTAAAGTGCATCTTCTCATTTGCTAACTTGTAATCCCATGATGTGGTATACATATAGGGCTTCAGTCACTAACTATTTGCATAATCAACGAGTCTGATTAATATTTTATTTTAATTAGTTATTGTAAGATTTTAATGTGTTGTTATCAATGTTTCTTTTTTTTTTGCTGGTCTCATTTATTTTACATTTACATTTTCTGAATAAATTATCTATAAGGTGTATTTATAAGGTTTATAAAGGAAATGAGAAAATTCCCAGGCTGCAAGGTGGCACAGTGGTTAGCACTGTTGCCTCGCAGCAAGAAGGTCACCGGTTCGCATCCCGGTGAGGACACCCAGGATCTTTCTGCGTGGAGTCTCCATGTTCTCCCCGTGCAGCGTGGGTTCTCTCCGGGTTCTCCGGCTTCCTCCCACAGTCCAGAAACATGTTGAGGTTAATTGGTGATTCTAAATTGTCCGTAGGTATGAATGTGAGTGTGCTTGGTTGTCTGTCTCTAAGTGTAGCCCTGCGATGGACTGCCGACCTGTCCAGAGTGTCCCCTGCCTTCACCCTCAGTCAGCTGGGATAGACCCCCCCTCCAGCCCCCCACCACCCTAGTGAGGATTAAGCGTTGTATAGATAATGGATGGATAGAAAATGCCCATAGCGGTTTTCCAGAGATGCTGTGTGTCTGTCAGAGATTCAGATTACAGGGATTTTCATATTTAAGGGCCTGAACCGTCTACTGTTTGGTGTTTATGCTAAAAACTAGATCAAGTTGTTCATCTGGTATCACATTTCTTTATTATGACTTCACACGCTACAGCTAGTGTATTTTTTTTTAACTTAATGCTTAAAACAAGTAGTAGTAGTACATAGTTGTAGAAGCCAATATAGTCATAAAAAAAACTGTACATGTACCTGAATGTCCTATAATTTCTAACAAAGCGAGAGAACACTTCAAGTGAACGCTGTCGTGACCTGATGAAACACTTCTATCGTCAGAACAGGGATGTTAATGTTGAACCGCAGAGATATGGCGTTAAGTCTGCGTTCGTCTTTCTCCTGTAGCAGTCCCCTTCTGACAACAAACCACAAGTGCGACCCGCCCTCCTGGTTCTGTTCCTCCCTCCCTCCTGGCACCTTCCCTCCCTCCCTGCCTTCTGCCTGGAATTCCTCAGTGTCTGAAAGCTCTGGCTAGAGGCCATCGGTAGCTCGCTGAGAAGCTTCCTGTTGCACTTTCTGCCTCCTTCGCTCCATCTATTGCTCTCTTTTACCTTTGCTTTCTTCCTCCCTTTGCTCTTCTCCTCTCTGCTCTGCTTTGTCTCTTCCTTTCTCACCTCCTTTGCATCTTTATCACCTCTTTCTCTATGCCTGCTCTTTATTTTAAATCCCAGAAAGAGCGAGAAGAGGCAGGGCTATGCTTATTTCGCTCCCGTGTTGAAGCATGTTAACACACGTGTCAATCTTTCTCCATATTTCAGCTGTTGTGGCTCCACAAACTGTTTTTCTTCAGCAGCCCTTCCCCAGCGGCTCCGAGCACGCTGCTATTACATAATCCTCTGTAAGATCCTGTGTCCCTTTTTGCAACAGGGTCAAAGTGGGAGGGAAGACGTTCAAACAGAGACATTTTTCAATCTTTATTATCCTGTTTGATTTTTTTTATTTTTATTTTTTAACAAAGTGTGTGAACGCAGGAAGTGATTTGGCAACAAATGTACCAGTGAAACCAGGGAGGGGTGCAGCAGAAGGTTAGAGAAGAATGAGATGAGAGAGGAGGAGGACGAAAAATAAACTAGAGGAGAAAACAGGTCGAGTGAATGTGAGAGAAAAATAAAAGCAAAGAACAGAGGAATAAAGACAGAGAGAAAGAGGGAATGAGAGGCCCAGAGGAGGAGGAGGAGGAGTGGAAACTGAGGTTTCCTGTCTGAGGAGGCGGCTGGCTGAGGAGGACAGAAACAGGAAAAAAAAAATCTCTCAGCTGTGTGAGTTTGTGTGTTGAGTGATCCATCATGGGGGCAGCAGGGAGGTGGGGGGTGTCAGCAGAGGTGGGGTCCGTGTGGTCATTACCTCAACAAGCGTCAGCAGTGGCACCAGTGGGAGTGAAGGAGGGACTCCACAGACAACCTCACCCGTTGCTGGATATTAACCGGGCCTCACCTTCGTCTTTTTACTGATAATGTGTGAAAATTGCTGCATCACATCCTGCTTTGACTTGAGTCCATGTACATCTGACTGCTGACGAAAACCGCAAATTGGAATAAGTTTTACTCTGAAGAATGCAAATGCTTATTATTCAGACTGAAGCAGGGTTGTTTAGTTCCTCTTAGCCTGAGTTACTGATGTAGAACCAAGTTGTCGGGGTCAAAAGTCGCACCACGCCCTCAGCTCATGACCCTGTCCTTCACACCTGTTGGATGGAAACACCAGCAGGTCTAGACATGACTGACTCCGCAACCGTGGGCCTTTACACATGACTGCTACAGTACCAAATTACAAACCCTGATGAAAGTGTACTGTGAGTGGAGTTATTGATGGAGGGGGTGCAACATGGCGTTAGACACACTTTGTCAGGGGATTTATTTATTTTTTTATATTAATTGAGTTAGTAGTAGTAATCTCAGGAACCTTTTAGCTTCAGATAATGACTGTACTTTTAGTGATACAGTTCCGATGTCTGATGAGGCTTTATGGTGGCACATTGTCCAAATATTCAGTTTTAGTAATATAAAGACTTGGCTTTTCTGTGTGGAGTTTGCTCTGGGCTTCCTCCCACAGCTCAAAGTCATGCACGGTGGCTTAATGGGTGATGCTAGATTAGCTGCGAGCATGCACGGTTGTCTCTCTCTTTGTTGACTGTCCAGGATCTCGCACAGAGTCAAGTTATGGAGGTCCAGCCCCCCCCCATGACCCCCTGCAGGACAAAGCAGGTACAGCTCATGAACGGACGGATGGACCAAAAAAATAATTTCTGAGATTTCTTATATTGTTGATATGCAGCGAGTTGTAGCTGAAAAAACAACTTTGTCATGGCGCGCTGATGGGCCAGCTTCATACTGGACATGCATCTTCTCTATTACAAAGTTCCTGCTACTTTTCATACACGTGTATGACTTCTGGGTCGATAATACTGAGCTTGCAGACTTATGGGTCATTAGGACTCCAGGTCAGTCCTGCATTATAGAAACAAGAGTTTGCTGAGTCGATCTGAAAGCTGTGAGTTTATACACACCTTCAAATGATTGTTTTATTTCATATTAAAGGAGAAATATGTCCGCCTTGTGCTGCTTGTGGAGGATGATGAAAGTCTCCACTCACTAGTTTTTAAATGTCCACTAAAAATAAAGGGCTGCCAAGTAGCATTGCAGCAGGGCCTGCTGGAGCTTTTACCTTCAGCGTGTACATTTTATCGCAGCACAATTGTTTTGCTTTGAAACAAGTCAAAGCTCTTCGGAGTCGCACCGATTACCACCCTCAGCTGTCAGGAGCCATCGTTCCCACCCTGCTCTTTCTCTCTGTGTGCATGTGTGAGTGTGAGAACAAAAAAAAAAAGAAAGTGAGAGCGAGAGCAAAGCGCCCCGGGGAGAGATGGCTTCCCTCCTACAGACCACCTCCCAGGGTTACAGCAGGAGGCAGATTAAGTTACAGCCAACCTCCGTGGGGGTCGCACACACATTCTCTCTGAAACCCTCCCAGAAAACAAAATATGACACGATTTAATGCCTGAAACATAATCATCTTATGCTGCACAGTTCTGATATTTTCTGCTTTTCATTGGCTCTCATTCCCTCCGTCGGACCAAACAGACTGAGCTGGAACACAATCCTCCCCCTGCAGATCTCCTCAGATCAGATCAGGATAAAGATCAGTGTGATCCATGTGAGGTGAAACACGTGGCCCTCCTCTGACCCGAAGCCCCCCTGCACCATCTCACCCTTTAACTAACCCTCCCACCTTTCTCACACCCTCCAACCTCGACCCAGCTTCACCCCGAACACACCCGTCCTTCATCAAAGGGGCCGGGGTCGGCAGTATAGGAGTCAGGTGGGAAAGGGTTGCTGAAGAGCTCTTCCTCCTCCCGTCATCCTCACCCTGGTGCATCCTCACCGTGGCCCCCTCGCTCATCCCTCCTCTCCCCTCCCTGCTGCCGGAGTCGGTGTTTACTCTGCTGCAGAGAGAGGAGAGGGCCGGAGAGGGGACAATGCTCCCTTTCAGAGACACTGTCGACCCCACGGCCGAGCGAGGAAGTCTGCATGGGGGCAGCCAACACCCCTTCCCCAAACTTCACAGTCGCTTGCCACTAAGCTTTATACACACACTCGCATATCGCACAGGCCTGAACACACAGAACACCATTCCTCCCGTCCTGCTCTGGATCGCTCTTTCACTCCCTCTCTTTGTCTCATATTTCCCACAAGCCCCCTCTCAGTGACTGTGGCTGGTTGGAGAACGTAGTCAGTCCAGCATCCACACACTGACCCGCTTCCCGACCGGTCTGTACTGTTTGTACACTAAGAAGTAGTCCATCAGTGGTGACTGGTCAGCTGTGCTAGGACTGGGGTGCATATCCATAAGAATATTTCATCATGGCGTGTGTATTTTCTTTATTAGTTCTGAACTTATTGTACTTTTCTAGTTCTTGTCCAGCTTCTTTCATGCCTCATCTATCACCAGCGGCTGTAACATGTACATTTCCTGGTGACGGATCAATAAAGTTCATTTTATTTTAAGTGGTTCGAGCTAAACAGCGACTCAGAAGCCTGATTCACTGATTTGAGCTCCAGCCAGTCGTGCCTTTGCTCCTTCCCCACATTTCCTTTCTATCTCCACTACGCTGTCAAATAAAGGCAAAATGCCCGAATGAGAATAACTTTGAGTCCACTGGGATCACATGAGTGGACTGCCGTAGGTATTGTAGATATTTTACGACCTGCTCAATATTTGGAAAGAAAATTTCATGGCTGCTATAAATGCACAACTTTACAAATGCACAACTTTATAAATGCTATTTTTGTCCCCTGCACATTGATTTTCTTACCAAAGTCTGAACTGTTCTCTCTCACTGTCCAGCCTCTGTAGATGAGAGAGACTAAAAATGTTTATATGCTCATTTGTGCAGCCTTTAATTGCAATAAGTGACTTCCAGACTTTATTCTCCTCCCAGGCTTCATACATCTCACCCTAACTTATAAAGATTGGAAAGCTGGAAAATGAAATATTTTAATCCATCCATTATCTATACACCGCTTACTCCTCACTAGGGTCGCGGGGGGGCTGGAGTCTATCCCAGCTGACTCAGGGCGAAGGCAGGGGACACCCTGGACAGGTCACCAGTCTATTGCAGGGCTACACTTAGAGACAGACAACCAAGCACACTCACATTCACATTCTACGGACAATTTAGAATCACCAATTAACCTCAGCATGTTTTTGGACTGTGTGGGAGGAAGCCGGAGAACCCAGAGAGAACCCACGCTGCACGGGGAGAACATGGAGACTCCACGCAGAAAGATTCTGGTGCCCCCACCGGGACGCGAACCGGCAACCTTCTTGCTGCGAGGCAGCAGTGCTACCAACTGCGCCACCCTGCAGCCCGAAATATTTTAATGTCAATGAATATTCTCCCACCAGAGCTGAACATCAATCAATCAGCTTCAATCGCTAATCAAACTTTTTTCTGATTAACTTTCTGCTGATCAAATAATTGAATACTTAACTTGTTCAGTTCTGATATACCTAATAATATATAATATGTGTAATAAAAATCAAACAGGCCAGTAGAAACATTGAATCTCAGAAAATAGCATATTCTTATTTACTTGGAATTAAAAGGAAAAAAAAAATAGCTCCAATATAAAGCACACAGCCAGCTGAATGATTTCAACAAGGCTCTTTATTATAGAGAGAAAAGACGTTTCCCTGGCTGGCTGCTGTTGGAGCAGGAGGGGAATAGCCATGGAGACATACTTCATAAATTGGAAAGGATGAGCTGCACAGTCTATTATGGAGGTATACATAATGGTTTGCACGAGGAGCAGCCGCCTGAGAAGAGCTTTTGTGTGTGGAGGCTCCTGTAGTGCCTCTCTGCCTGTTTCACAGTGAATCCCATGATAGAAGGTGGCGAACTGATTCATATTCCAGAGCTACATGGGTCCAGAAGTTCCATATCTGTTTCTCACTGTGTTTTATAGTGTGGATTATATTGCTGATGGGAGGCCAAGTTTGTGTTTGTTCCCGCAGTGGATGAGAGCAGGATTTGTAGAAAGGTTAAGCTGATTCCTGGTCTGCGCCTCAGGGCGAGGGCTTTTACTCGTTTAAAGTGGATGACAGGCGATTTTCTGCTACTTTGGCCAAACAATAAAGCCAAAATTCTTGGCAGCCTGTGTGGTTGGAGTTACAGTAAGTTAGTCACTCCCACCCGTACAGAGGAGAGAGAGGAACTGAGATGTGGTGTTAACTGCAGCTCCACTCTGACAGATCTAAGCATGTTTGTTTTCACAGCTAATGGCAGCTCTGCCCACATTACAAACCCCATCGATCGGCGATTGCCAGTAAAATCCCTCTTTTATCATCACACAGCTAACCTGCCTTTTAGTGATGGAGATGCTCCAAGAGCTGAACTCCTTTGTTTGGAAGTTCGGTGACACTGGATGTGTGGTGCAGATCTGAGATGATGCCGAACCCCGTTTGACCTAAATACGAAAAGCCCACTTGTGCCTGTCTTGTACTACAGCACCACAAATAGTGTGCAGATTTTATCCTAGAACCCGTAAGAGCGCCTGGGATCAGCGTTACACGTCAAAATCATTGAAAAGATATCTTTGCAGTGTTCATGTGTATTTATGGAAACAGTTATCGGTCACTGTACTTGTCCTTCTTCTCTGTACTGGACACGAACAAATCAGCAGAACTTTTGAAACCTAACATGAAGATATGTTTGAGTTTTGTTTGTGATTGACTAACTCTGTCTTTGAAGTCTGCAGAATGCAATAAATAAGTATTTGTTTGCTTTTTTTCTGCCTGCTATGCTTGAGGTTTTCACATTTTGATGTAAAGTCCTTCTAAACTGCCCATCAAGGGGGAACTGTGGGTCATGTGCTTGTCAGTGGTCTATAATCAGATAAAAACCAAAGATTTGTCATAAGATACGTCTTTATGTGCGTGTGTGGAACATGAGCGTCTGTAAATGCATGACATCGAGATCTTGCTGATAACGCCATAATGCCGCTCTGTGTGCATGTTCATACAGTGTGCTCCTCTGTTTGTGTCAGTACGTGTGTGCATTATCGTCCTCTTATCTATGGCTGATTGAGTCTCTGCACCCCCCCACCCTCATGGCTGTGTGTGAGCTGGTGGCCATCCCTGGTTGGGATGGTGAACCTGGTGACCTTTCTGCTCCACGCCTCCCAGACACAAGAGCTTCTCATGTGGCCCCTGGCCAGTCGCTCTCAAAGCCCACCATTCACCACCAACCACCACTTCCATGAGTGTGTGTGTGTGAGCGAACGAGAGGGAGGAGAGATGAATTTGTTGAAATTACTGTTTGATTAATTACTTGTGTGGGTGAATGTGTGCGTGTGCATGGCTCTGTGTGTGTGTGTGTGTATATTGTATGTGACACTGGAACACTTGGAATATAGGACACTGTGTTGTGTGGATGGAAAATGCTTTGAGGAGATGTGTGCCTGGTGAGAGGAGCAGTGAACCTGAACACATTATCTCCAATGAAGAGCTCGGCTTTAATTCTGCAGGACAGAACCAGCACCGCCTGGATGTGTGAAGCCGAAACCGCGAGAAAGTGAAGAACAGAATCAGTCTTTACTTCAAAGATAGTTTTTTTCTTTTCTTTAGGATGTTATGAACCTTAAAGTGCCCTTGTGGTGAAGATTGAGTTTTTTTTACCTTGTTAACATCAGCATATGGTGTTTTATATGCTGGAGGACACATCATGCATGAAACAAGTGGAGCGTTTCCTCCTGGAAGCTGCTATGTGGGATTAGTTCAGACGTAACAAACCTCAGGAAGCTGTCAGTCTGCAGAGTGACTCCTTCTATATCACTATTCTTATATACGACTACAGTATTGCAACTTGCGCTGTAGAGCTGGTGTGCTCCAGCTGCAGCCAGGGGGAATGGCCGACTGGAGATACAGGACTTCATAGGTCCACGCACCAAAGAGGGAACCGGCAGGGTAGAGTTACAGCTAAGGTAGGAAGGGATCATTTAATTGAATAAAACTATATAATTTGGTACACAGACATGAGTGTTTCGGGGTAAATCAATGACCAAAGAAGGACTTTGGATTGTAATTAGGATTTAAACTCATAAAGTAACCGTTCTTTTGACTAATGGGGCTCGTCTAAGTGTCCGGTTGCTGAGGAAGACTACAACTGGAACTCAACATGACAGCTAGATGAAGCGTCCTGCCACAGGCCTCCGGCTGGGTCCACAGGTCAGTGTGCTAGAGCAGGGAGGGGGTGGATGAGAGGCTACAGCTGGACTGGAAGGCCTGCGGGGCTCAAAGGTCCACGGTGTCTGAAGGTGCACACTGTGGGGGCTGGGGGGTGATGTGACAGGGTGCAAGGGCCAGTGGCTGGCCGAGGGGTGGGGGTGGCCATCTGGACTGGATTGTAGACATTCCTCAGGAAGAGTGTGAGTAAAGGTCAGGATGGAAAAAGAGGAGAGGGTCACTGAGCTCTCAACGTGTGCGTGTGTTTATTTTTCTTGGGCTTACTCAGTGCTTCAGTTTACTATCGTTTGCCATTGTTGGGGAGTGTTTCCTACCCTGTGGGACTGTGGAATGTGAGACACTGTCATCAAAATCCATGTGGGAAATATTGCAGGTGTCCTCTGTGTCCTGTCCCGGTTTCTCATCGGAATGCAGCTTTTCTTTGCGGTTATGTGAACGGCGTCGGAGCAGATCGGGACTAACTCTGCTGCTCTTTGGCTGTTTGTGCAGTTGGGAGGTCAGCGGGTTGCGGCCATGCTGTCCCTGGACGAGCCCCTGGACCTGAAGCTCCCTCGGCGGGCCAACGGGAGGGACAGAGGGGGGCGCTCTCCTCCCCTCTCCCCGCTGCACCCCAAACGTGCTCGCCAGCTCCACATGGCAGATGATGGGACAGCGGTCATAGAGCCTGCATCACCAGCATCGCCGCACACAGGTCGGTATCAACAAGAAGAGCCTAGGACAAGCACCTTTAAATGGCTCTGCCGGCGGTGTTAGGGTTAGACAACTATCTAACACTAGACACTTCCATGCTGTGCCTCTTAGTGGCAAAACATGGACGTGACCCATCTGTGCCAGATCCCAATATGTATATCTATATATATATACTACATATCTACAGGCCTAATGAGTTTAAGTTAGCTTTAGCCAAACCAAAATAACAAATCCATCCATATGGCAAAAGCTACAAATGGGCAGATTCATGTGGCTGGTTGGGAGAAGAGAAGGATGAGCCAGGAGCCAATCAGATTCACTTACCGCCTCATCCCTGCACACTTCGACACAAACACATGCATTCACACCTGGTGCACAGCTTTCACATGTTCCAAGCTGGGAAGAACACAGACGAGTTACACGACAAAACCCCAGCTGCAGCAGGCTGTGGTCTCTTGATCTTCAGTGCGAACCTCAGAATGCTAATGTGTTCAGTAGCAATGCTAGCATGCTAATATTTAGCAGGTATAATGCTTGTCAACATTTGCAAAGCAGCACTTAACACAAAGTACTGGTGAGGATGATGTTCATTTAAAGCACTGGCCAGTTTTGAAATATAGCCTCAAGGTGACGCTCCATGAAAAGTGAAGCGATGACTGAAAGGGGACCAAATGTGTTATTTTTATGGCAATGAATCTACTTTCTGTTAAGATATTACATTAAATACCCCAAATGCAAACATTGTAGTGGCGCTAGAGTTAAAAATCAGAGTTGTCCCCAGGTGAGAGATCACTGCAACAGGTGTGTGTTTTCTCAGGTGTGCAGGTGGTTCCTCATGACCGAACGGAGACCCCCACCCCCCCTGCGGTCGACCTGAGCTTGTCCCCCTCCTCACGCCACACCCCCAGCTCTCCAGAAATGACCAACGGCAACTACGTCCCCTCAGGGGTGAGTACGACTCGAACACATACACTTAGAGAGCAGGTGTGTGTTCCACCTCGGCTTCCAACAGCTTCCGTTTGCACACAACTAGCTCTGTTATTTCCATTTTCATACACCCTTCCTCAGTTCATCTCAGAGTTTTTGAGGGAGTAAACACTGTGGCCACGCTCTCCTGTCTTCGGCTGAAAGTGAGTCAGCCTGCTGGGGTCAGCAGATCAGGAACAGCATGGGTTGTGTCACACTCACAGAAGGGAGTCAGGCTCTGTGAGGGGTGAGAGGCCTCTGTGAGGGAGGGAGGGGGGTAGCTCTTATCAAACACCTCTTGTGTCCCCAACAAATACCTCTGTGCAACTTGCACTCAGTGCCCCTTCTGGCATGAAGTGTGTGTGTGTCTGTGTGTGTGTGTGTGTGTGTATGTGTGTACATTTATAATCGGATTTAAGACAAACTACAGCCATGCAGACCTCACGCCGCCTAATTCAATTCCCATGCAATTGAATTGAGACATGCTGGCTGGGGCCATTCAGCCGCCCTGCGTCCCTCCGGGTCCCAGCGAGCCCCCCGAGCTCCCCGAGCCTCCCGAGCCCACCGAGCCCACCGCTAAACACACTTTACTTATCCCCTGTGGACGTACTGTAGATAGGACGCTGCATCTCTGTCTCTCTCTCTCTGTCACACATAAAAATAAGTAGTTCTTCAAAGGAGCAGCTGTGCACGCTCACACGAAACATGCTCTCTCAAAGCAGCTCACATAGGTTGAGCTCAGTGCAGGGAATTGGTCTCATTTTATTAAATTTGTCACATACACATTTCAAACATAGCTGAAGACGATGATGCAGGACTGTGATCTATTTGCAGCCTTTTTCCTTCTCTGCCTGTGATCCTCGCGTCCTATCGGAGAGCTCGTAGCTAATTGTCCGTTGTTCTAAACTCAACTTTTCATCGGCGCTCCTGCGTGCTTTCTGCTTGAGTTCAGTTACTGTGTGTGTGTTTGTGTGTGTGTGAGCCGATGCATCAGCTCTTTGAGCCCCAGCTGAGGTTCAGTGAGTGTTACAGCTCTCATGCTGAGCTCAGGGATGTAGGGAGGTTTTGTAGCGCGCAGCGGGTAACTACTAGAGGAAAATAGAGTGGATTTTGAAGGAAAAGATGAGAATCAGCAGCTCTGTTCTCTAATGATACAAAGAAAGACTGCTTCTTGTAGAGCTGCTGCTACACAGAGTGTCACCTTTAGACAGGAATGAATACAGTCTGTGGTTCTGGGGCTTTATTGTACCTTTGAGACCCTATAAAGCACCCATTATCTAATTTTTGTGAATTCTATGCTAACTTTGCAGGGTTAGGCACTTTTATCACATTAAACTGGGTGAACATGACACGACACACGAGGCAATATTAAAGTACTTTTGTCTGCAGCAGCTCGATAACCCCGTCGTTCCTTTTCCTCCTTTTCCTCTTTGTTTATCAGAATTCTCACATCTCACAAGCCTTTCAGTTTTTCGTGCCAATTGGAGCTGGGACAGGACTTCACCTGCCCTCCTCCATGTTCATTGGCCAGACTAGCGACAAGAGATCCTCTCCTGACCTTTCAGCAGACGAACAACTGGCCTGCCGCTGGAAGAAGGTAAAGAAAGAAAAAAGAAATACTTCTTATGATCCTGTTGCAGCCAAGACAACTTTATCTGAGATGCTCTTTCCTCCTTCAGTGCCATCTGCTCTTTGACTCCCTACAAGACCTGGTGGACCACGTTAATGACTTCCATGTCAAACCTGAGAAGGATTCTGGGTACTGCTGCCACTGGGAGGGCTGTGCTCGCAAAGGGAGGGGCTTTAATGCCAGGTGAGAAAATTCTTCTTAGGTATAAGGGGAGAACATTTAAGAGATGGCTGCTAAATTTTGTTTTATTTTTTTGCGGCTGCAGGTACAAAATGCTCATCCACATTCGCACTCACACTAATGAGAAGCCCCACCGCTGTCCCACCTGCAACAAGAGCTTCTCACGCCTGGAGAACCTCAAGATACACAACCGCTCACACACAGGTCGGTGGACAGCCTCATATCAAGGGCATTCTTGTCCTAGGATTTCATTTTTGTAAAGAAAGTTTGTCTGATTTTGTGAATGAAGTCTTGACATGTGGACCATCCCTCCTCCCTGCAGGTGAGAAGCCCTACATCTGTCCTTACGAGGGCTGCAACAAACGCTACTCCAACTCCAGCGACCGCTTCAAACACACACGCACACACTATGTGGACAAGCCCTACTACTGCAAGATGGTGGGCTGCTTGAAGCGCTACACAGACCCCAGCTCTCTTCGCAAGCACATCAAAGCCCACGGCCACTTCGTGGCGCAGGAGCAGGGCTCCCCGGGTGGGGTGGGCTCGCTGCTGAAGGGAAGTCAGAGCGCAGGGCTCGCCGGTGGAGGAGGGAAGGATTCAGAGCTGTCCTATGTGAGTGGAGCCCACATTATCATCCCCGGGGCAGCGGCCGCTCTGCTGGGGGGCCACACTCTGCAGGGCCTGGGTGGTGGTCTGCCCCTGTCCCCCCTCAGTCCTCGGCCCCTGGACCTCAGCACGCTGGGCTGCCCCAACTCCCCTCCGGCCAGCCTCGGTGGGACGTCCATCCTGTCCTTCAGCGGCTCCCCGCTGGGCCTGGCCAAGTCCCCTCTGCTCTCCCCAGCGTTCCCCTCCTCAGCCCTGGGCCTGCCGATGGTGCCGGTGCTGGGGGCGGCGTCGGAGCGCAGGGCCCAGAGTCACCCAGTGAGGAAGGGCAGAGGAGAGGAAGCAGAGAACGAGGTGACTGGGGGGGTCTTGAACCTCTCCACAGGAGGGTCTCATGATCCCCTGTCCTGGGTGGTCATCCCCCCAGGCACTGTGGTGCTCAAGCCAGCTGTGGTCAACTGATACACAGACACACACACACACACACACACACACACACACACACACACACACACACACACACACACACACACACACACACACACTCACACACACATTCCAGAAGAGCTCAGGGGGTCGGTATGGGGGGGTATGGGGGGTACGGGCGGTCAAAGGTGATAGGGATTGGCTTGCACAATCAAATCCAGGCGACGCTTTGTGCAGAGGACTTGTAAAAAGAGAAAATAGAGAAACTCATCAAACCCTGCAATCTGCAAAACAACTGAAAACTCTGCACCTCACAAGAATCAAGTACACAAACACAAGCCTCTTGTGTTGTTGGCAAACTCAACTTGGGGCCCAAGAACTCTGTTCAGGAACATGTACGGCTCTGTATTTCTATCACAAGGCCTTACAACAGGCTCCTCTTTCCTCTCTTGTTTTATACTTCACTCATTCCTGTTTGCTGGTTCTGTGGACAAGGACCATGAACGTGACAGTCTTAGTGCTCTGTGTTCTTACAAAAGTCCTGATTCATCGATTAGTATTTATATGACTGTACTTTGACAGTGTGCCTCCAGCTTCGCAGTGAGATACATACAACACGAATGACGCACTCACACTTAGGCAAATGAGCATGTAATAGGAAGATTCTCAGATGATTTTGAAGTTATGACCTATTTTTCACAGGCTGCTGTGATTAATATGATTCAGACAAGCTTGCCAAACCAAAGCAAGTGAACTCAAACTGTCTTGTTTTTGTGCAGGAGGCTGTTTCAGCTCCGTGACAGGTCAATTAAACACAGCACTTAATAGTGTCAACTGGTTATAGTACTGAAACCTCAAAACTGCTGCTAACCTCTCTGCTCCTCCAGCACAACATAAACTGGGAAAGAGCACTTTTGACAATCTGTCCCCGGTTTGGGGAAGGAGACCGACACAGACCAGCCTAGTCCACCAGAATGTGTGCCAGGTGTGCAGACTAGGGGCTTTTTAGGGCACAGAGCGAACCAAGGACTAAACACAGACAAATGGTGTTACATCACCTGGCAATGACCGATCATCACTTCCCCTCTTTCACAAGTGAAAATTTCAGGCCCTGGTGCGTCTGACTCCCCCCTCTGGTCGGACACCGAACACAACATCCTGCTTGCCGTCTACAGAACTAGCACTGTTTTGCTTCGAGATTGTCCAGCTGCTTTCCCGTAATTGAATCAACAGGGCCAGTTTGTGTATGAAAGGGCCACTGTGGCGACAAACACTACTGTGTTGTACGTTTAGAAGTAACCCGACCCAAAACCAGCTGTGAAAAACAGGTGGTTGTATAGTGGAAGTCTAGCTTAGCCTCGTCAGCTTTGTCCCGAGTTCAACAAGTCTCATGCTGTGCCAAAAATACCTGGAGAGGGCAGGTGGGATGCTGACATGGTGCCACAGAGGGGGGTGTGACGCACTCAGTGCCACATACAGCTGGACTGACTGGGAAGCCACACTATTGCAAACTGCCTCATCTTATTCTGTCCAAAGGGGCAAAAAAGAGAAAAAAACTACAAAAAAAAAAAAAAGACTTCTGGGAAACTTCTTCTCATGGTTCGATTAAGCAGTCAACATGCACTTACCACAAGCTACGTTCGTTACATGTTTTATGAGATGTTGCTGCCGAATGATGGTTCTTCGTAGTTCTGATGGGTCGCTGGTGTTGCTCGGTGCTCATGCATGTGTGATGTTGACTGCAGTCGGAGGAGAGGTGGGGGAGCAGGAGAGCATCGCCACAACACAAGGAACATTCCCTCAAGAGACTCTCAAACTCTCCTTCCACTCCCCCGTCTCTCCTCTCCCCCCATCTGCTTTCGTTGGCCGTCTTGTTTCTCCGTCGCCCCGTCTCAGGCGCGATACCTTCACTTATTGCTGTTTTGTATTTCTGTCGTCGTTTTGTTTTGTTTTTTGCTGTTGTTCAGACGAGACATTTCTTTCCGATGTTGAAGTTGCTTCTTGTGTGGCTGCTCTGCATTCAGCTTTCTGCTGTCGAGGATGAGTCTTTCAAAGGGGTCGAAGAGAAGAAGAGAGGGAGGGACATCCAGGGGCAGTGGTTCTCAATCTGGGGTTCGGGACACCAAAAGGGGGCCTAAGATAAGTCTGAAGGGGCAGTTAGGTTATGTGTGGCTCACTGTATGGACACATCAGTCCAGTTCAAGTGGAAATATCTCAACAACAAGATGAATTGTGCCCTTCAAGTCTGAGTAAAGTTTAGGGCTGCAACACCCTCGAAATTAAACAATACGTAAAGTAGAAATTACAGTTTGGCTGATCTGCCGACAATAATACGTCCAAACCGAGTCTATTCACTGATTACAGGTTATAAGAGCAGAAGATATTGTTTTCATGGATGGTTGGAACCACTGCTCTTGGAGGGAGAACGTGGCTTACGTGCACATCCAGTGGACCAAAAGACATCACATTCCTACCAGACAATCACAGAGGCAAGTGTAATTTAGAGAAGGTGTAAAAATATTTCTTTATCAAGTACTCTAACACCAAATTATCTGGAGGCTAGTTTGGATTTGCAAACTCAGTCAAGAAGAGGGCATGCATAGAGAAGTAACTTCCAACTGTGAAATGGCGGGCAGCACTGGGAGAGCGTGAGAGCAAAGGGAAGGGCTTGGCTGAATGAATAAATGAATGGACAGGGGACAGGGAGAGATGAGGGCAGAGGACGGATGCCAGCAGAGGAAAAGAAGCAGAGGATAGCTGTGCTGTGCAGCCGCTCTCCATCTGGCCACCTACCCAGCAAACAGCCTCTCAGCTCTGAAGTCAGCGCTGTGCTGTGCCCAGTGTGGCAGCCACTCACAGGCATACCAGCCTGCGGAAAACTAGGCCACTGAACTCTGTCTGCCCTCTGGGTCTTTTTTTTTCTTCTTCTGCTTTTTTTTTTTGTAGATTAAACCCAAAAGGCTCAACTCCCCCACCTCCCGGCCACAAAGCTTTTTACCAGAGATGGGAAAAACAGGCAAACCAACAGGCCACAGTAAACAAAAACAACCGCAGCTCCCTGTTTGAGGTCGAGCTGATGATCAGAGTACCTGCGTTTGTGCCTCGCTAATTCAGCCATTATTATCTCAGTGGCCTGTCTCTGGGTTCAGTTTGAGTATTGAAAAGAATCTCTCGCTCTGAGTGGACAATCCTGGCGTGTGATGTCATCAGAAACAGGTGTTAAGTAGGCTAGACACGGTTTCCATGGCAACAGTGAAACCCACAGATGCGGCGGCTCTCCTCTTCCTCCTCCCTGTCTGTCTCTCCTCTGCTGGTCGAAGCCAGGGACAGAGACTCAGCATGGCGGCAGAAATCTGAGCAACATGACACGGATCCTGCAGGGTCCACATATTTCAATATTAAATAAGCTGTATGATCCATTAACCCTTTGAGCTCCGCCTGTAATAAACTGCACTTTTGTTCCCCTCATAGCGTGTGTAGATACGGGGATAATGTCACATCTTTTTCTCAGTGTAGAAGGTTATTCTTCAGTTGTTTTGGGAACCAGGAATAATTGTTAAAAAAAAAAAAGAAAGAAAGAAAAATAATCATCCTCAGTCGCTAAAATGTCTGATTTTAAAGTCTTATTTTTTCATATAACATTCGAAAAGTGGTACGGACTCCTGGAGATTTTAAAGTAACCCTCACTTAATGTTAACAAAAGTGGAACTGAAATCCAGGGCAAAAAGAAAAAAAAAAAAGCTTAGCTCGCGAGGTCGGTGTCATTGTAAAGGGGTGCCATTGACTGAAGTGCCGCAGTGTTGCACAAAGGGTTAATGATAAGACTAAGGCCATGCAAGGCCAGTTCCAAGTTACGTTTTTGCACATTTGTGAGATATTATGTCAGTATTTTAATTTTTCCAAGTGCCTTTTTATTATAGGTAAATATAGAAGTTATACACTATATGAAAAAAATAATGATTATATGAAAATATATTTTTCCTGGCATCATGTTCTGTGGTTGAACATGCAGAATTTTAGAGTTGTCAAAGTCTCCAATTGGTACAACATAGCGGTGTTCTCCTGTTTTAGAGGAATTTTATTACGATATTGATAATAATGTCAATGAAACAAAAATGTTTAATAAAGTTGCATTTGATACGTGTGTTTTCATTTCTGTACAGTACACATGAAGTCAAAACAGCAGAATCTGATTCCACCTGACGTCATACAAACGATCATATTAACCTAATTAACATGCAACAGAATGCAGTTACACTCAATACTTTGAGCTCCTGAAAGCTGGGACATAAATATAAGCATTTCTGTGTGGACATGGATTATTGCAGACCACACACAACATGGCATGTCAATATGTACATACAGAGAAACAACGATAGGTATTTGTGTGTGTTGCTGTTGTTTCTTGTCTTGCATTCATTGGCAAAAAAAATGCCCCAAAGTCAAGACTAAAGAAAAGGCTTTTAATGGGGCTATAATTTACAGAGGAAGGGGAGAGGACAGATTTGATCCTTCATGTTTCTGTGCTCTGCTGCTTTTCTTGTGGCGTCTGAATGCTCAGCTCCTCGTCCAGACGCTCTTTAGCCCGAACCACCTGGACACAAATGAGAATAGCAGCGACTGAGAAAAGAGGAAGATGCTTCTAAAAATAAAAATAAAAAAAAACTCAGCAAAAAGGAAGCAGTGAAAGTAAGAGAATCATTTCAAATTGGATTCCTGCAACACAGTGAGAGTCACAAGCCAGACTCTGGTATTAAATGAGAACTAGTCATTGTCTAGATGTCATCAGCAAACACACTAAGAGCGCTCTTAGAATAACCGTTCACAGCTGAGCACATTTGAACATACTGACGCTACAGAAACGCTACATCAGTGGGTTTGTCCTGAGAGTAAAAACAGCGTTCAAACGAGAGAATGTGAGCTGAATATTTCTGAAGTCAGATGTCACACTGCACGCGATGGATCAATGCAGCAAACAGTGGACGTACATTCCTCATGTTGTTTATTTCCAAGCAAGTTTAAGGAGTCCACAAAGGAAGTGTCTCCCTGACTTGTTTAAAGTCACGTTCTTTCATTACTTATTTAAAGTTGTCCTCAAATGTATTCACATCCTTCCACTAAAGAAAAGGCAAAATTGTAATTGAGTGAAGTAAGACGTTGCTTTTGAATCATTAAAAAAAAACAAAACTGTCCTGGACCAATGAGAGGCCTTTGCTGATGAGCAGTGGTCCAGAACACCTGTCAACAGGTGCAGAAGTCTGACTGAGAGTTACAGGAAACACCTGATGGCAGTGATTGGCTCAGAGGGTTGATCAGCTACATATTAGTTTAGGGGTCCATTCATGCTTGTTTTCTTTTTGTTTGTTTTTAAAAAAAAATATTTCTGCTGAACCACGATTCAAAAGTAACGTCATGATGTTCTTTACATTTTTATTTATTATTACTTTTTTCGATTTCAACTGATTTCAGTGACTGAAGCTGTTTTTCCGTCTTTAATGGGAGGCTATGAAGACATCTGAGGACGACTGTATGTTTGCACGACACCTGCCTAGTTTGGCTCATTTCCTCACTAGAGCCGTTTCTGCGAGGTTCACATCCCTACATTCTGTTTTTAAACATCAATGCATTCAAGCAGACCAAAAAACAAAACGATAAACCTGTGAATGTGCACAATGCGGGCTCTATACAACACTTACTTGACAATACAAAAACAATGTCAGTCAGTCTTAGAGACAGTTTACAAAACGGTGAGTGTTTGGAAATTCAACTAAACTTGTTCAAACAGCTGGCAGCACAATACCTGGGAAAGTAAATACCATCATTTTCCTCACTTTCAGACTCAGAACTTTGGGTGTATAGCACATCAGATAATGCAGGGTGCAGTCAGCGTTTTAAACTCAGAAACAGATTTATGTATTCATGTCTTCTGCTGTATTTTCTCATTATTTGGTCTGAAGGACACCATATTTGTTTCATATGCTCTTGAGCTGATGTGACATTCTGGTAAATTAAAACACATTTAAAAAGTGTAGCTGAATAACAACAAAGTAAAATTACCGTAAAAAACACTGAATACTTACTTTTGATTGCAGGTAAAATGAACCGCCCACCGACTTGTCATTGACTTTGAAAAGGTGCTCGTAGTTCTGCCAAAGACAAACACTTTAATGTCAGCGTTACAGCGTTTGATCTGCATTTAAAACATGATTTTTTCAGCAAAGACACACACTGATGCATTCTCTAGTAATGGTGAGAGTAGAACAACCAAGTCATCTGTGTGACAAACTGTATATCTTTGGTATTAACTCAGAGCTGCAATATCCCAACAGGTTTAGGAGCTTGAGCTTTAGTACGGTCAAGTTCGGTGGGAAAAACACATCACACAGTGTCAGTGGTGAAGCCCATTCATTAGAAACAGGTGAGGTGTTTAACTATGATTTAGTAAACGGGGAATATTTCATACACGTCGGACAAACTTCAGCTTTTCACTTTACCGAGATGCTGAAGCTCAGGAACAGGTTGTGTGATCATAGGATAAATTCTGATGAAGTGACATGTGGTGAACTGTTTTTTTTTGGAGCAAAGGCAAAATAAACGCCATTCCTCGATGGCTGCTATAGAAACACTGCAGCTTACATGCAAACACCACTCACCAGGCAGTGTTTGTTCTTCGGCCTTGTGTTTGCTGCTCCTAAACTCTCCTATCAGCTCAGATTAATATGCAGACATCAGCAGAAAAGAGTGCAGTTTGTACCTTCTGAATCTCCTCGGGGGTGAGTGTGGACACGTTGAGGATCTGCTGGGCCTCCTGCAGGCTCATCCCGGTGATGCTGGAGGCTGCAGCTGACTGCTGACCCGTTCGGCCTCTGGCCCGTGCTGCCGCTTGGCTGGCTGTGTGGTGAACACATCACAGACGTCATGAAATGAAATGAAATGAAATGAAAAATACTTTATTCATCCCAGAAGGGAAATTCAATACATACATCCTCAACTACTGTGAAGCCAGAACGGCTGCACGGAGAGCTGAACAATGAATCAATTTCACATCAATTTGAAATGATCCAATCAGCAAAGTTTGCAATTTAGGAAAAACAAGGTGTGATTACAAAATTTGTAATTCAGTTTTAATGAATTCGAGCAGATCGAGCCCATTAATTGCCGTTTACCACTAATTACTGTTTGACACAAGCCCAGTCTGGTTATTCGTTGTTACACCTTGAACATTTCTGGAGCATCTGGCTCAGAATTTAAACAGTCGTGACAATGGTGTGACAACTTCTTGTCGTCTTACTTGTGTGACAGTCCGGCTTCTGATGCCGTCCCATGTGGTGATGCTCCATCACATGTTTTAAATCTATTACACGGTGACTACTGAACCAAAGTTTGATTTTTAAAAATTACATTAAACGTCAAACTGCACAAAGTGTCACAGTTTGCTCCCAACTGTTCAGCCTTAGTTACTGATGTATCTCTGAGGCTGAAGCTGCTGTGGCTCAGGACAAATGCATGTGTTGCTGTTTCATCTTTGTGTTTATGCAAAGTTCAGTCACACGTTTCTTTACATGAAAGCATTCACATCTTCAATTATGTACAAAAGGGACACGCTAAATCTTGAAAACATTACACCAGGACACATTTTGCACGTCTAATATGGTACAAGTCACTGTAACGATACAACACTGATTTGAACTCTCTTCTTCTTTTTATTTACTCCATAATATGAACTCCAAAGCACAGATTATGAGCCATTATGAGCTGTTGCCTTTAAAACACACCAGGTCTGAGTTCAGAGTCGGACTGATGCTGGATTTAAACCGGTTCTGACTGTAAACACTCACTGGGCTGATTCAGAACCACATGAACACTACAAGGTGTTTGAAACGGGCCCATACCTGCATATTCCTGTTGCAAGGCGCGAGCAAATGCACGTCCCACCACCTGAACTCCCATCACTATGATCTGAGCCAGATATTTAGCCTGCAGAAGGAACAGGAGAGAGTTCATCACAGGTTCAGTCACCGTTAATGACAGATGGAACAGAGTCGGTTCAAACACAACACAGCTGATTAGCAGTGAACAGGGGCTGATGGAAGAAACACCTTCATTACACCTGGAGCACTTTGATTCATTTCTAGCTAAATCTGATGAAGCAGCATAGAGGATATATGTATATTTACACAACGCTGCTGGAACACTGAGCAGCACAGCAGCTGCTAATGCCAATGCTAATGCTAACAGCAGTTCGCCGCAGAGCCGCAGGCCCGACGGGAACAAAAACACAACTACAAATACTAATACAACAGGAATTCTCACCATTTGATATTATTCTCAGCCTCCGCGGACGGTGCCCGGCTTCTGTTTTCCCACATGCACACTGAAGGTTATTGAAAAGGTCAAAGTTCAAGGAAGAATCGACGAAATCAATATTCAAGACGAGTCAGTTGAAAAACGGCGCTTTGTCACAGCGACACCTGGCGGCGGGGAGTCAGAGCGCAGGAGGCTCCAGATCCACAGTCTGAGCGGTGACATGGAAAGTGACAATAATAAGACATTATAACAGAACATTATTATAACCAGTAGAATAAGGAGTGTGTGTGTGTCATATTAAATTTTTCTACCAGCATCACTTTGTACTGTTGTATTTTAGTTTACTTATTTTATTTCAGTATCCCTGCCGTCACACTGACTCAGCTGGGATGGACTTAATCTAATCTTACATATTTAAGGTAAGATTAAACTTTATTAATCCCAAAGGATTTTTTTTTTCAGATATTGCTCAGGAAACAAAATGGCATAAAATTAGAAAAATGTCCAGAATAAAAAGCAATAGTACTAATACAATAAAATAAATAGGGCCAGAGAATAAAATAGAAGGAAGTAATACGAGCAATGACACTGAGGTACTAAAGTAAGATCACACGATGATGAAATACAAGAAAACGAAAATGATGCACATTACATTGACACACAGGGCAGTAGCAATATTTTGCATCCTGAAATAAGCTTCATTTATGAACAAAAATGTTGAAAGCTGAAGTTTCAAAACTGAATGAACACAATCCTGTCAGATTCCTTTTCTTGTGTGTGTTTGCATGTTTGTCCTGACGTTGGTTAGATAATCACTGGACCAGTTTACAGAACTGGGAAACATTTTTAATATTTGAATTTCAGGAATAATAAAATCATTAGTTTATTTCTCAATAAATGCTGAGTGGATTACTGCTCACAAGGAAGTCACAAAAAAGACTAAATTTGATTTGTGTTCCCCTGTTAGACTACTATAATACTCACACAATGATATAGATACACATAAGTAAAATATATGACAAAAGTAAAAAATAATTTGCAGCTGATTTCTATTCTTAATTTTCCTCCTTCTTTATCTAATGTATTGGATGCCACAGCCACCTTTGTGTTGTTAAAGTACTGACCTTCTCTCTATTAGAATATGCAGCACAATGTTGGCAAGTTGCGTCAGTGTTTTCCAAACATTCTGCTGCAACGAGATGCAAAGAATCACTGCTGTTAACTGAGTCTTTCCATATATCCATCAGCTGTGTTGTTCACGGTGAGCAAATCTAACAGAGACCAGCTGAAACAGGTTCAAAAGGTGTTTATTGCAAGACAATATTGAAGAAATCCATGAAACCGTTACTGAGGTAAGACAGAAACAAAACAACAATGCTTTACACGCTGTATAAAAACAATGTTCTTTCTTAACACAATGGAAGGCAAGATAACCCAATCCAAAACTTACAAAGTATGGCCTCTGAGAATCACGAGCACATACCGCACAGTTTACGTCACACAAACCCCGACAACACCTTCCACACACGTGTGTATTAATACTGCAATGTTGTCCAATTAACACCATGATTACTTACTACGAGTTAAAATCAGACAAGAAAATTAGCTCATTTAGTGACAAATATCCCCGAAACAGTCGGAACGCCAACAAGGGTCGCAACTAAAAACTCAACTGCCCAGTAAATAAAAAGAAAGAAAGGAACGAACATCTTAAAGTATACAAAGGCTCCTCTAGAAAGTCAAGAAGGAGGTGGTTTGGCTTTCGATGCATAATAACGTTTCATTTTTATCAATCGTTGATGTCTACTTCTACGATTAGTCCTGGATGGCAAAAGATTTAATCAAATCGAACTGGTACAAATACAGCAGCGTAGAATTCAGTAAAAATGGCATTTTAGTCTAATGTTGGCTAACAAAGAAAAGTGAACTTAATGATGTCGTAAGAAATTCCAGTTCATGTCCAAACATGACCACTGGTGACCCTGTTGTATCCTCAGTGTGGTTTTTGCTGCTGAAGCTTGAACTCGTTACAGTAGTCGTGTGAGTTTTACCTGAACCAACAGGAAGACAAGTGTTTTTTAACAGCTGCATGAGTTTACCTTTTCAAAAAGCTGTTGTTTTTATTTTTACCATGTTACATGTTTTGAAGACACATTGTGACTGAGCGTGCTCGTATGACTGGCCGGTACAAAAAAAGCAAGCAGTGGTCCCACTGTGGAGGTAAATGTGCACACAAATAACAACTTTGTACATCAGAGTTCACAACAGGATGTCCTGATATGCAGACACAGGCAGTTGTTTCTGTATATCAGGAGACCCAGTGCGTCTCAAACCGTGGCCACACAGCACAGAAGACAAGAGAAGCTTCTCATCCGTTATTGGAATGATGAGTTGTTGTAGGTGGACAACAGGTTTAGGTTTGTTTTCAACACTGAGCAGTTGCAGAAGTATTATTGCTACGATCGCCTGCAGGTTTATTCACCTTGAACTGACTTGAAGAGCCACAAATTACCTAAAATAGGGTTCCTGATATATGATTTCAGCACTGATTAATATCGTTGTATATTCTTGAACGGTGAGCTTTTTGTTAATATCGTGAATGAAGTGACATATTTCCTCTGACTACATTAACAAAACAAAACTAAGTCAGACTTATTCCAGATTCCAGTCAACATCAGCGGGACAGTGTGGCTTTTGATTTTCCGTCATACATACAGTACTGAAAGCAGGAGGTCTTACAGAAGGATACTAAGATTTTTACCCCCCCTACACCATGTAGATTCTCATATTGTGCGTTATTCATTGTGTTTTCAGAGGGCTGAGATGTGTGTTAATAAAGATCAGAGGATGTCTGGGAGGCACAGTCGCACACAAATGGCAACACAACACTCCGGCTGTCTTCTCATCTCTGCTGTTGGCACCAAAACCGAACCAAAGGCACGACAGCGTCCCCTTTAGTCATCCTGGATAACAGAGAAACCAGTCAGTCTTGCAACAAAAATGTCTTAATACTCTCAGCGCCTTCTGTTTGATAGTGATCACAGTAAACTCTACTTCACTACATTTTTATAATAGCAGGTTTCTGAGTTCATGAAACGAGGTGATAAAAACAGCACTAACCCTTAAAATTATAATCCATATATGAAAAACCCTCACCATTAGCGTTTTTGTTGCAGAAAAACTGCAGCTTACATTTAACTATGCAGACATTCATAACACAACATTAATCAGAGTCAGAAACTGTTAAAACAAAGAGATTTTTAAAAAAACTTTCCAATGTTTCTTGAAGTAATCCTCTATGATGATATCTTAGATTAAAATTTTCATATTGCTTTAAAAATCGCTTTATTCTACATGTTTCATTAAAAAAATATGTCCCAGAGTTAACCGTTGTTCTACAAAACAAAACAAAAACATTAGCTCCTTGGAATAACTGAGAAGTGATTTGCGTCTCAGCTGCAAACAAAGGTCACATGACAGAAACTCAGAGGTTTTTCAGATGAAGTGTTTCCACAGAGCAGAGAGGAGACAAGGATGGAAATAAACTGAAAGTTTAAGCAGTGGATTATCTATAGTATGGAGAGTCACCCTAGTTTTTTCCCCGAGTTGGTAAGACCTGTGGCAACTTGAAAAAATATGGGATTTGTGAAAAATAAATAAAGAAGTAATTCAACTTTTGTTTTTCCTTCATTTAGGATTCATGCCACTATACAGAAGCCATGTTTGAGGTCTTCTACTCCTACGATGGTTGTTCTGTTTCCATAGACGTGCAGGACTTTATACTGCAGTGAAAAATGTGTAAAAACTGCCCAGAAACAGCTTCGAGTTCAGAGGGTTAAGTGGAGCGTAAATAATGAAGAAGATGTCCATCAGCAGAGTTTCTGCACCGTCATTACTTCAACACTCCCCTCCTGCAACTCACCCACTCATCTTCGTCGACGCCCTCGAAGGAATCCTGTGGCAGCGGGTCGTCCATGTTCCCCAGCTTGGCCACCATGGCGCTCAGCAGCTGGACCACACACACACACAGTCAGCGTTAACAAACATCAGGAACTGCTGGACATGCAGGACTTTGACTTGTGTCTGTGACAGACTGTGGAGATGCACTGCATGCATTTGAACTTGTCTTCACCTCCTCCTTCTTCTGCTCATCTGTCTTTTCCTCCAGGTAAACAGATGAGGGCAGGTATTTCCTCACTGGAGCCTCTTTGGGGGCCTCACTCACTGAGAAAGAAAGAAACACACACCTGGCATCACGCATCGAAACATACCAGGACGTTTCCAGTGCTGACATGCAGACTGCGGCGGCAACAATCCTGATCTAGAGTGGGAGTTACGATAGATAAGGACACATGGTATGCACATATTCCAACTCTGCTGTGTCTTGCACCTGGTGTCATGTCTTTAGGCTTCAGGCTCATCTTTTTGTGTTGGCCGTTGGAGCCTGAGAGCCAGGCGGAGGCAGTCAGCGCTGGTTCCCACCAAACCGTTGTGTCTGAGTATACGTCATCCTGGAAAAACTCTTTCTGGAGACAGAAGGCAGACAGATTTACACACTTCATGGATAAAGCCGTAGCTGTTTATCTGAAATAACCATTGGGGGGATGCAGCGCTCCCATTTGTCCACATGGTGGGGTAGTTGGCTCACTTTGACCCGTGGCACTTTGAAGGCCACTGGCTCTATGGTTGTCTTGGTTAGCATTAGACCCACAGCTATCTCCACATCACGAACGTTGCACTCTGTCTTGGGCAGAAAGGCCAAACCCTGCAGACATGAAAAAAACAGGATACAGTATCTTCAAGTTTTCAAATCTGAAGGCATATAAACTTCCCATTCCTGAAGCATGTTAGTGTCTGTAGGAGTCCTGCTACCTTATGAGGCTCAGGAGAGTTAAAACTGCTGCATTCAATAAAGTACGGCTCTTCAGGGGTCAGCTCATAAATGTGCACTCTGGTGTCGCCCTGAAAAAAGGACGCAACGCACTCTTTCAGTACAACTTGTACAACATCGGCAGCACAAATTCTCACAGTTACAAAACATTTGTGTGCTCACTTTTCCGGTGAGGATGACGACGCCGGTGTCCGGGTCGTAGAAGGGGATGAGCGTGGAGGGGGAGACGTTCACAGGTGTGCTGGCTGTGGCCCCAGAGGACAGACAGTCAGCAGAGTACAGGTACAGGACTCTCTCACTGCGACTGCAGGAGGACAAGACGGATCAGAACCTCAGGTGACTAAAATTCAAAAGAGGCTATACATGTTGCACCAATTAAAAGTCTGCTTCTATGTTAAATAGGAGTCCGTGATCAGTTAAAGTCACGAGACTCAACAAAAACAGATTCTTCATGATATCCGGTACCTGTCAAATCCCGACACCAGCAGGTACTTGCCATCACACACCCAGACCACCCGAGCCCCCCGGTGGCCGTCCGGACCCGGACCCTCCTGAACACAGAGAGCGGTGGGTGAGAGTTGAGCAAAGGAAACAAAAAGATTAGTTTTCAGTCATAGTGCGTTTCATCTAATCACTGATGTAAGAAGCTTATTGCGTTTACAAAGCGGCGACACACAATTAAACAATGAGTCAAAGTAAAAGGTTTAATATAAGAGGATTCTGCTGTTTAGTGCATTAATACAGAGCAGAATTTTTACAGGTTCATTCACGTTCGTGACTCAGAGCTGAACAAACGTTGTTGTTAAGACATTTTCACAACACAAACCAAAAGACGAATCTTCTGTTTTCGTCTCTTGTGTTGTTTGTACCTGCACAGGCTCAGTGGACTTGCGAGGGTCATAGATGCGAACTTTCCCGTCCTTGCAAACTGTGGCCAGGAGCTTCCCATCAGGGCTCCATGCCATTCCAAACACCTGAACATGAACCACAGACGGAACAAGGAGGGAGAAACTCAGAGGCTTATTAAATGTTGTAAGGATGTTGTAAGGACGCTTGTCTAAGATTACGTGGCTCCGTCAGGGCTCAGTGAAACCGTCTTAAACACAGACTTAGCATTGATTTCTTTTCTTTTTTTTTCTGTATTTAGTCTTGCACTCAAAGTTCTTGGTCACCTACCTGGTCCTGGTGTCCAGTGAGAAGCTTGACCTGTTCTCCGCTCTCCAGGCTCCACAGTCGGACTGAGAGATCATAGGATGAGGACACCAGGAGTCCACTGGCCAGCGGGTGGAACTCAATGGAGTAGATCTTCTCTGTGTGGCCTACAAGGAGTTACAACAGCTGTCAATCAACTCCACTTTAGTTTAGCCATCATCTGTTTTTCTGAATACTTTTGTGTTCTCTCACTACTGTTTTGGGATTTTTTTGGCAATAACTTTTGCATTTCCTCAGGCTGATGGAGCTGTTTGATGATACAGTATCGTGTACGTAGTTTGTGACATGAGTGAGTGCAGCCTCAGGCATAAGTCTGTGCTCCAACAGTTAGAGATGTAAATTGTTGAGCTGATTTCAGTTTGATCTGTCCTACCCTGTAAGATGAGCTCGGGCTCAGTTAGAGTCTCTTTCAGTCCATCCTCTGGTACCTGCCAAACCCGGATCTTAGCATCATCACCAGCTGGGGCGGACAGAGAGGGAGACAGGTGTGTTAGATGGACACTAGACACGTACATCCACAGCTTATGTATTTACTCACCGACAGCCAGCCTGCAGGTGTCAAAGGGATCCCAAGAGAAGTCAGCCACATTAACAGAGTTCTGGATGGTGGGCAGCGCTGTGTCTGGTAGCCTGCCGGGCTGAGAGCGCTGAGGAGAGGAAGCAAACCACTTACAGACAGCACCGAGTCGTCTCATATACAAAAGCATCTACATGGGGGAAGAAAAGGCACTCAACACGAAGACGAGCTTCAGGAATCAACATCCCTGCATTTCCCAGTTGCTGCTTTACCTCAAATACGGCAATCTGGCCTCCAGAGATGGCGAGGGGCACGGCCACTCGCTGCCGGTTGACACAGAAGCCGTCACACTCGCCCGGTGTGGTCAGATTGAGGCCACGGATGTTGGTGATGTGAGTGTCGCGGTGCATCACGGCACCCTGGATGTGACGGAACTTGGAGGACGGCCCTGGGCAAAAGATCAGCTTAAATGAACTGCTCTGTCTGTGAGGAAAGGTTCCTCTGAAATGACACCAACATGAAGAGATTTAAGATGTGTGCTTCTACCCAGCATGCTCTGGATGGCCTTGGCACTCTGGCTGGGACTGGGGCTGGGGATGAAGCCCGAGGAGTTTCCGGAGGTGGAGGAGGGCGAGCGGGACGGGACAGCGATGCTGCTGGGGGTGCTGAGAGGACTGCTGGAGGTGGAGCAACCCCGAGCCTGATCCTGGAGAACAGAAGGTGGCTGTCTTCACCAACCTTGTGGTTTTAAGAATCGATTGATACCACAAATCTACAGACGTGTCTCTCACCTCCTTGCTCCCGTCACTGGACAGCTCCTTCTTGGCAGGTGTTGGTTTTGCGGGTGGAGTCTTTGTTTTGGGCTGCTTGTCTGGATGGAGGCTGACTTTCTCCACCTAGAGACAAACAGAGCCAACTGAGACTGAGTTCGTGCAGGGTGGACATTATGCCAGAGCGGATCTGTTACCTGCTGGTTTCCTCCCTGCCACCACTCCTCAGCAGACATGGCTGGAGTCGTGCCTACTGTATCTGGGTAAAGGTCCTCATGAAACTCCTGGCCTGAATGCTGGAAGACAAATCAGTATTAGCAGGTATACATTCATACATTATCTCTAAAACAGCAATGCAAAGAAGCACATTAGTTCCATCCATCCATTTTCTTCTCTGGGGTCGGAGGCAGCAGATGAAGCAGGTCGTTTTCAGACGCCCCTCTTCCCAGCAACGCTTTCCAGCTCTTCCTGGAGAATCCCGAGGCGTACCCAGGCCAGCTGAGAAAAATAATTCCTCCAGCGGGTCTCCTCTCAGGTGGACATGCTCAGAAAACCTCCAAAGGAAGCCTCCCCGGACTCTTTTGATGTCATAGAGGTATTTTGAACATTAGTTCTATGTGTTACGGATTTGCTGGATGTGTTTGCGGCTACACACCTTGCGAGGGACCTGATAGCTGATCGGCACGATGCAGCTGTCGGTCAGCTGAAGCACTCGCATCACCTCGCAGGACATGACGTCCAGCGCCAGCTTGGGTACCACTGCAACCCCTCGCGTCAAGTGATCCGTCAGACAGTGGCTCACTTTGAAATGTAAAAGGCAAAAAAAGAAAGAGAGGCAATCAGACAGAAGGAGGGAGGATGCAGCAGTGTGTCCACAGTGGGATAACAAACTCAGCTCTACCTTGAGAGAGTAAAGGCTCAGAGGAAGAAACTTCAAAGCAGTCGATCACAGTGTCTCCCTGTGCGAGAGGAAAAAACACTGAATCATCCATCCAGCACGACTGTCTCAGTGGTGAGAAAAAAATAAGGTCATTTCCGTTCACAAAAAGATTACGATCAGCTAAGAAGTACAATCTGCATCCATTAACAGCAACTTGGACAAGATATGCATGTTTGCGTCATTTCTCAGTGTTGTCAGTGTAAGGAAAGTTATCAACCGTTATCTTACCGTGCCGGCCAGTAGGAGCAGACCAGTGTCTTCATCAAACAGCGGCATCGCCATCCTGAAGGAAAAACACACGAGAGGAAAATGAAAACTTTTATGGGTTGAAGTTCTGCTGCATTGACACTAGATGGTGGAGTCGCTCAGTTTTAGGCTCTAAGTCAGGGGTGCCCAATCCTGGTCCTGGAGAGCCCCAATCCTGGTCCTGGAGAGCCCCTATCCAGCATGTTGTAGATGTTTCCTTCTTCCAACACACATCAGCTCATCATCAAGCTCTGCAGAAGCCTGATAGCCATCCTGATCATGTGAATCAGGTGTGTTGGACGAGGGAAACATCTAAAACATGCTGGATAGGGGCTCTCCAGGACCAGGATTTGGGCACCTCTGCTCTAAGTGGAACCACTGGTGAGCCTCAGATCTTTCTAGTTCATCTTAGTCACTCTTTAAAAAAACAGTCAGTGTAGATTCTTACACCATTAAGAAAAACAAACTCGTTAATTAGGTCATTAAAAAGCATGAGGAATAGAAAGTGATTCATAGAACAGAAACAAAGATTTAAAGGTGACCAGGAGGTAAAATTGTTTATTGATTTGCTGATAATTCATTTGACTTACAGATTATTGTAATATTCTAAAAAATGTCAGAAGGTCACAGTTTCCTAGAGTCCAATAATACCAGAACCTTCAAATGTCCAACAAATGGTCCAAAACATTCGATTTATTATCACGTAAAACAAGGAAGAATTAATTTTCTACCGATCAGCTCATCAGTTAATCGACTAAACCTGGCAGCTCTGCCTCAACACGAACCCAGGCCACAGTCACCTGTCTACTCCCATGATTAAGAGGATTGAAGGCTGACCGAGCTTTTCACTCATTAGGGAACTGGATGGAGTAATAAAACCAAACAGGAAATACTTTCATAGGCAAAGCCAGCAAATCTCTCTTGTTGTCTTCTGCCTCATTTTCCGTTCTAAAGTCTCTCTTTGGTTCCCTCTCTTCATCGATGACTGACATGGTTGTGTTATTTTTCCGGGGCAGAGTGCTGGCTGAGCTGACCACTTCACATCACAGGCCCAGATAGGCCGACTGAAGTGGAGAGCAGCTCCAGTCGCTGGCTCATGATGATGATGCTATTCTGAGGAAACGCCACATCAACTGAGACTGACGCGGTGATGTAATGCTCCGAGTATGACAACATAATGACAGACTCAGTTTGGGCATCTTAAGCGACAGTGCATGTTGACACGCGACGGTTTGTGCTGCGTAGAAAGAGTGTGTCACGGAAATACAATAAAGTTTTCACATTTTGACAAACAAACCCGGAAGAGTTCAGGACTAGTCGTGGACTAGAACCTGATCGAGGCTGTGGTTTGTGACTTTTTTCAGGTTTGAAGGATCTTATTATTGTTTTCATTGGAGTCTGCTTCTGCATTTTTAAGAGTAATTTCGTTCCAGGCATTTTTCCATAAAGTTTAAACAGAGATCAGTCTAACCTCCCAGGTCAACCAGAAAAAATAAAATATTACATCATCTTCATGGGCAGGGTCAGAAAACATAGACACCAACAAAAAACACAACTACAACATATTAAACAGGGACGTAGTAGTAAAAATTAAACATAAACACTACACAAAGAGAGAAGTGTGTGTCTTACAATGCATGAAAAGTGCAAAGTGTGGGCTGTTGGCTGCTATGTGGAGGGTCACACCTCCTATTTAGGAGTCTGTCTCCAGAACAACTTGAACAAATAGTTTTTGTGTCATGTCAAAGCTGACTTGAAGTGTTCGAGTGCTGTTTCTGCTGCTCAACCGGCTGCTGTTCATCCTCTTTACTTCGCCCGAATGATCGATCTTTGATCAGAAACTGTGTCCGACCTGCGACTCCTCTCCTCTTCCTCTCCCCTCCCTCCCTCTCGGTGAGAGGCCGCCACGCTTCGTTAGGCCGACTCTGTTCCCAACATCCGAGTCCGTCCACAGGGAGTCCCGAGACACCTCCATTCCCTCTGTCCCACTCACTCCATCCTCAATGTCAAACACTCCGTCCAGTCTCAATTATTCCTCCAAATTGCCTTCACTCTCTCTCAGGTCTTATCTCCGGTTTTCTCACAGTAAACGTACAACAAGTCAAACAGCCACATAATGAGTGGAGCTTTATCACTGATAGTGGCCTCTGTTTACTGTCGTTTTCATGCTCCACCTCACACACAGCCCATTTTCCCACACAGGAGAACACACACGCATGCATGTGCACACTTAGATGCACAAGCACGCATGCATACATGTGCTAATAACGCAGCTTAAACGTGTGTGTGTGCGTGCATTAATGGCAGCTTGTTGTTATGGGGTTAAGTGTGGGAGTCGGCTTGTTATGCAGATCTTGATCACATGCCCCGATTATGAATGAAAAGAAAAACTATTCCAGGCCTCATTCAGGAGAAGCTGTAAATAGAGGTGTGTGTGTGTGTGTACTACAGAATCCAGCTCAACGCACTAATCCGGAAACGAGACCTTTTCAGTGTTGGGTGTGTGCGACAGGAACCGGCTTAACCGCACACACATGCTAATTAGTCATCAAATAATACTGTAGACAAATCGGAGGTGAGACAAATAAACAGGTCAAGAGTCCATAACGTAACAGGGCAACAAGAATAACAAGGAGGCAAACTTTACTCCTGATCCAAGTCTCACACTCTCAGGCCTTTCTGCACCCACTAATGTCTCAACACCTTTCCGACTCCTCTGACACTCTGCAACGAGCCGCCCTGATGCTGCAAAATCCCTTCGGCTTCAATCTGTCAGTGGGACTCTGCTACTATCAGAGCTTCCACAGCAGAGAGAGCACGCCTCCTGTCTCGTCTGCCATCGCCTCACGCAGACCCGAGCGAACATCACAAAAATGACCTTCTGCACATGACAGCAGCCTTCAGCACTGGCAGATACGACGGCTTTATTACTCTGGTGTGCATCTGCGTACGAGCCCGAATCAACGCAGGTATATTAATATGATTATGAGAATGTGCCGTCGTTTGATAGCGCGGGAGATAGTGTAAATCACTGGAATAACTGACTAATGGAGGGCCAGACAAATGGACATGTGGATGACAGACGAGTGCAGAAATGCTGTGTGTGAGTTTGAATTGGGGAGTTATTACAGAAACCTGAGAGTTGACAGAGTTCAACTGAGCAAAAACGGACAATAAGAGGAGGCACTGCAATGAAATTATGCATAAAAATCCTTCCAGAGACACATTCAGGTACACAAATACTGCATTATGAGGACATACTCTACATTCTCTTGAACTGGAAGTACCTGCAAAATATGAAAATGCAACCATGCCGACGTCTGCCAACCAGTCTGCTCCTGTGTGAGCACATATAGGCACACTGATAGCATCAGACACACAGTAGTGTAATATATACAGTATAGCTGCAGCTAATGGAAGCAGCGTGTGGAGGTATAAGGTTCTGGGCTGAGCTACAGCAGCTATGACCAGATCAGTATCAGTCAAAGGGACCTTTCTCTGTCCTATGAGATCACGGCCTTCAGCTGGGCCTTACTACTAAAAACACCAGACAGCACAATAAGCTCCAGATGACAGGCAGGAGCTCGCCAGAAAGAACAAGAAAGAGTGGAGTCTTTGAGAAATATGAGGCCAAAACAAAGCAGCTGGTTGTCTGCATGCCGGCTTCAAGAGTTTAGTCTTACACAGAATCACTGAATTGCTCCTCTAAGGTGCACAGAGGACAAGACTTTCCGTCTCCTCCATATTTTGTAATATATCCATTCCTGTCTAGTATGGATATATGAGAACTACTGTACACTGGTCCGTCCTGGAGGAGACATCCTTCATCTGAACTGAGGTTTGTTGTGAACATTTGAGGCAAATCTGGATAATACAAATGAAGCAGATTCAGGCAAATTCCAGTAAAAAGCTAACAAAAAAACCATCACAACCATGTAGACTTTATCATCGTTAGAACCCGGACACTATTTTATTTGATTTACTACAGAGGCATTAATTTAATTCCAGAACAGATGACATGTTAGTTTCTCAATATGAAACAGCAACATCAAGCGACTGGATGCTGAAATCATATCAGAGAAACGATAAATTCTGGTCTTAAAAAAAAATGTGTTTTTTTTGTTTTTTTTTTTAAAAGCTCACTTTTCAGAATGAGATAGATCACTTTTCAGCTGCAAATCTTACACAGATTGGCAGCGGTGAACAGTCCCCACAGGGTTTTATTCACCATTTGGCTGGTTTTCTCTCCATCGCCCACGCTGCTCCTGCCTTCTTTATCAGCTGCTGGTCCTGTCGTCTCGGTCAGCGTGGTGGGCGAGCTGCACTATCTCTGAGGGCCAAGGGTCTGACCAACTATGAACTCACTTTATCAGTCGGCCTGCAGCCTGTCCGGCTCCTCTCAGTCAGCGGTGACTCAGTGTTTCACGGTGAAACTGGAGCCACGGCCATAAAATAATGTTTGAGTTATCACACGGCGACGCAGACACACGGAGCAGGATGCAGCAATGCTGTTGAGCCGACTTCACAGTTAAAGTTACCTGAATCGTCCCAAACTAAACACGAGGTCGGCGAACTTTCCCCACGCTCACATTCAGTTGCCTCCTCTGGGGCAATTCAGTGACTTAAAATAAGAGTAGCTAAGATGTTGTAAGGTTCACAATCTGACACCAGAAGTCCATAATCCCACTGACATAATTTATTTAAGCTGTGGCTGACACAAATATTCATCACAGGGTTTTTCTTGGAATATCTAAAGTGATGACAGACACAGTGCGGATGAATGTGGAGGCTATATTTACTCTGCATGTTTTATAGCTTCTTGGCTGTGTGTGTGATTTCTTATTAGGCACAACAATAGTAAGAGTCAACAGCAGTGACGCCCATCTTCCAGCTTGTAGGCTGCTGGAGGGACCAGCTGACAAAAAAACGTGTAATAAAAATTAACTGACTAAAAATGGGATTAATTGAATTGTGTTCGTTTGAATAGAAAATGTTCACTGACGTCTGTTGGCTGACGAGATGAGTTATGAGTCGCTTATCGTCCATTCATTTTATCTGACAACTGTTATACTTTGTTTATTAACTAACCTCGCGTCATTTTGGAAAAGTGGAAAAGTCAAACATCAGCATGCTGACAGCTTACTGTGACAATAACCTGCTGATGTCGAGCAGGTTCACCTGCATGATGAGCTCAGTTTAGCTTTTTTTTTTTACACGCTAACATAAAAAAGCACAGCTAAGACGAGTGTCATTAGTTCAGCAGGTTTGTTCTCGGAGGTCATGAGGATTCATCCTGCACAAACAGCAATAATAGCTGTTTAGACCCAAACGGAGGCCAACTGAAAGAACAGCGTTTCCATCCCTGGAGTCACATCACTAGTTTGGCGGTAAAGGAAGTGACCAATACTATGAGCTTCAGTTTAACTGTAACCATAAATCAAGCAAAAACATTCCTCTCATTTTTAAAAAAATACGATTTCATGCCTCCTCTGCACGAACACACAAAAAGTGGCTGGATAAATAACGTACTGTGCTGTGGTTTCAGTTTAATCTGCAAAAATCTGTGGTCTGATGAACAATTGACTGTAACTCATTTTAAAGTATGACCATTTAAAGCACACTGACTTTTATAATCTGACGAAGACAGTTCTCCTACGAGCAGCAGGTCATCCATCCATTCTCATGAAGAGCCTTCCGAACACACTCTTTCTGTTTCAGTGTTATTAAAGGAGTTAGACACAGCTAATGGTTTTATGCACAGTTACGCTGCGGGCCCATGGGTGCTTCCAGTAGCTCGACAATGGAAGGACTGGAGCAGAATAATCCACCGATATTAACAACCGAACAACATAGGAACCGTAAAACTGTCTCCAGGATGGTAAATCTGTGGTCGGTTTCTAGGGTTCTGTAATTATGTCAAATAGAAAAAAGAAAAATCCTTTCCACTGGGGATATTTGAGCGAAAATTATGGATAATCATGGAAAAGATCACCTAAACAGTCAACAATCGGTTTGGCACTGACGATCGCTTTCAAACCGTTGCACCACAATCCAGCAGAAAGGACCCAAGTGTTCCAGAAGTAGGCAAATAAACAGCACATCACCGCTGATGAACTTTGTCACCTTTGTAAACCCAGAAGTTTATACAGCAATCAGGCCGACGTGTTTGCAAATGTTTCAGGCTGTAGCACAGAAGTTAGAGAGTCACAGTGAGTCCAGCGTCTACCGGCTCTGTTACGTCACAGTTATACTGAAATACATTCAAGTGTCCTCACGTAACACCGTCCACCAAGATTTCACTCCCACAAGAAGAGACCAAAATTTCAGCTCAGACCTTCGACCGCCTACATAAAGCTCCATGTCTTGGGTGGTTTTAGACGTGAGGTAGCTGTTCCTAGTCCTGTTTCTACCTTTCATCTATTGTCAATGCAGTCTAGCAACATCAGCTTTCCTGAGCGCTAAATATCTGGGCCTCTTCTATCCATCTAGATAAAAACAGTCACAAAAAACAAAAGATTCTGTTTCCAAAGTTGCATCTGAATTTCCAAATCTGTGTAGAAAATATGTCGTATTTTGTGTGCAAACATTCCTCGTTGCACCAATTAAGCATTCACAGGTTTGTCATTTTAAATCTATGTTGAATCCAAAACTTTGGATGAAAATCTTATTTGAACAGACGCATAAAACAAAAGCCTTATTGAAACAGAAGAAATGAGAAATACCCTCAGAACTTATTACTTGTAGTATCTCAGCTCTGTGGCTCGAATTCCTGTGATAATGAAGAAAGAAGTGCACACTGAGAAGCATACTATAGGTGCTTCTGTGGTCTTTAGGCTCTGCGTGGGGTGTTACTGAACTCAGCGTCTAAGACACGATGAGTTCAAGGAACCTCAGCAGCCCTTTGAGTCGAGCTGCTCAGTCGCCCCGCTGAGAGCTGAAATGTACCAAAGTGCAACATACTTTTTCCACTGAGTGCGTGTGTTGTTTCCACACTGTGTGTTTAATAAGTGTGCTGGGTCTGCCGGCCTCGCTACCTCCAGTAGCCAGTTCATTAGAAGGGAATTAGAGTTGACGCTCTGCGTTCCTGAGAGGGGAAGAAAAGCCAGGATTGTCAGCGGAGGGGCCAACTGTGGCCGTGTCTGAGCCCCAGCGACGAGGCTCTCAGATGGGCTGCCAAGCGCCTGCTCTCCCCTTTCTCCTCGCTTCGTTGGGCCCCATCCTCTGGCCCCTGACAACCAGCACACACACAAGCACATGCAGTGGCACAGATGCACACATGCATGCTCAGGATTTAATTAAACCCACTGATTCCTATGTGAACAGGTCTGTGGTGACCCCTCGAACACCCCCGAGTCCCAGCTCCACACGCGGAGCTGCCACACGGAAAAAAATGCAACAGCTTCCATAGAGATTTCCCTCCTGTCCTCGAGAAACAGAATAACACTTTATTACCATTCCAGCTTGTCGTCAGTACAACTCCATCTTCACACTGACACAAAAACCCCCAATCAGGGCCGCACATCTCTCAGCTAATCCCTCTGCAGGGCCAAACAATGAGCCCGCAACAGGACGACTGGAGCTGCGTCAGCAACATGTCTGATCTTTGCAAACATGTATAGAAAAACAGCCTCTTGCAATATAATAGACACTTAAACACATCTCAAGACAGCTTAACACGGAGTGCTGTCTGACCGCATGATGGACAGTGCATCTGTTTTACATAATGCTGACAAGAAAAATGAAAACCCAGATCTTTATTTTTACAAGTGGAGACTCAGGGAGAGAAAACCAGAGCTTCAAGTGGTTGAGCAGATATTTACACAGAACTATTGGACATGGACAGCTCGACTTATCGAAGATAAATACGAGACATTGAGGTCAGTTTCCAAAAAAACACACGCTTACGTCAGCACCCCACTCAGACCTTTAAATGCGTTGCAACCTGGTCCAGAGTTACAGAGCAGCCAGGTCACCGGTCATAAACCGGCAGGACTCAGTGGGAGTGGGCTGGCTGGGGGACGTGGGTGGGCATGAGGAAGTCAGGAAACACAAACGGAGAGGGAAGTAGAAGTGTGAAATAGTTAATGTGAAACATACATGCAAATACACATTAAATGCACTTACAAAAGTAAGACAAACGAATAGTCTGCATCCTGTCATACATGAGTTTGTGTTTGCGTCGCTGCTGTCTGTGATTTGTGTCTACATGCAGAGCGCTGGTGGCCACGCCGGCTGTGGAGCCCGGAAGAGATGCGTTCCGCGTTAACCTCCAGGTTCAGCATCAAGGCGCAGGCTAGATGACCATTAAATGACCTGTCGCTGGGGGCCTGGGAACCGATCGGTAGCCGAGGAGCGAGCTGGGAAGAAGACGTGGTGCAGAAGACAGAGAGCGGCAGGGTGAGGGTCACGACCGCGACGACCGGTTACGTCACCTCAGGAAAGTCCGGCTCTTGTCATGGTCGCGTTTTCAGAACTAACCGCAGACAGAGGTGCACACGTTAAGGAAGCAGTGAGGAAAAGCATGGTCGTCTGAAGAAATATGCTTTTGGCAAAATAGAAGCTCTAAAAGGCCTTCCTCCTTTCTTTGCATGCAAATCACGGCTATTAACAAATATCTGTCTATTTAGGCTACGTGTTTCATTGGTGGTCTTTCTCTTTCACGTGTAAGCAAAGGCAAAGACTGGAATTTTGTATTAGAAAATGACATTAAACAAGGTGGGAAATCCCATCTGTAGATCTAATGGAAAACTCAAGCAATGTGGAATGAATACAACTATAACAAGACCAAGTGAAAAGGCACTATTTACGATATATATATCAGCATCATAATTCAGAATGTGAATTGCTCATAACCTGTATCAGTGTCCACGTTAGAAATACTCCTTATAAAGTAAATCCCCTTAAATTCAAAAATAAACCATAAAAACGAAACGGTGCGCTCTAAATCAGCCTCGGATATCATGTACTGCACAGCAATTATTCTGCATACCAGAGCCATAACTTAGAAGCAATGATCAGACCTTCGCTCTTGATTTCGAAAAGGGAACAAATTGGAGATGATGTCAGGGTTAGGTTCGCTCTAATCTATTTTTCCTACTGTGGAAAAACCACAAGTCCAAACTGTTGCTGTTCTAACCTACACACCCCCAAACTCTCAGTAAAGTCTATTATAAAAACACAATCCGCCAGTAACAGGCCCGATGAATGACTTACTGCCTTGTTAAAATATTGTCCAGCTAAACAGACTGTGGTCGGACTCAGACGGACATTCTGGAGCTTAAAATCCAACCAAGGTTTTGGAAGATGCTGCAACCTAGCTGTGACACAACACGACCTGGACTCTTGCTGATGAATATTTTTGCCAATCGCTGCTCAGAGTTGTTGACTTTGCGCCAAAGCTCATAATGGACGATCCAGACCTTTGAAAACATACTTGCCCCGTTGTATACGACCGAGCGCGTGTATGAGACTTTCCTTCATGGACAGCCAAGACAGAATTATTGGAAATGCTAGAACCATAAAACCCAGTAATTTACGGACACAAAACATTACTGTTTAATATTTGTTTTTCCTGCAGGCCTGAGTACGTGAGTGCAGATGAGTGAGAGGGTCAGCTCAAGAGAGGGAACGAGAAAAATAAAGAGAGAAATATAAACCCTAAAACAACTTCTTCAGACCTTTTTCTCTTTTTTTCTCCCCCCTTTCCTGCTCGACTCGGAGCTACAAAAACATTCTTGAGGTGTTCAACAGAGCTCTTTTCAGAGATCCTCATTCACACGTGTTTTGACTCCGTGGTGTCTTTCAGTCCTGCTATCAGTCAGCTAACAGCGTTTATCACTGCGTCTGTCTCTGGTGTCTCTGTGGATCTGACTCGTCTCGCTGTGACACACGCCTCGCTGGATGTGACTGTGTCCATACTTGCTTTTTCTGGTCCGTATAAATCTCTTTATCTCTCTTATCTCCTTCACTGACATCTCAAAAGCAGAAAATTTCACTCCTGCAAAAAGTATTCATTTCTAAATACAAAAAGAAAGGATTGTTTTCAGAGCCACTGGGATCTTTAAAAAAACAAAAAAAGAAATGCACACAAGGTTTGGCTTGACTTTTATGGCTGATTAAGTCATTCAGTAATTACATGATACCAGTATAAAATATCATAATTACACGATATCAACTGCCCACCAGAGAATCCTCGTCTCACATCACAGCGAAGGACCAACAACCTAAAATTATTTCAGCATCATGCACTCAGCTGGACTGTGGTCCCCGAACCTCGGCCTCAACTTTCCCCCTTTGTCCCGGGGCGACCAACTGCACACGGAGTCCTGTGTTTTACCGTTTGTCGGGCCCAACACACCCACACTAAATCATCGGCTTTAATGACCGAGGCAGGAATAAGTGCAGTGAAAACCAATAAAAACCTCACAGAACGGAGCAGATTTATTGTAAGCGGGATGGGCGAAAGACCGAGGGAGGGAGAGACATCGAGTGAGACGGAGAGAAGTAAGAGATAAGATCGCTATCACGTTTGTGCAGTAAATCACTACAGTTGTGTGTGTCCACATTCGTGTGTCCTTCTAAGAATGCTTTGAGCTCTATCGTGCAACATCTGGGAGAGTTATATCATGGAGTGGGAGAAAGAGAAAGCAGGAGATTGTTACAGAGGACTGGTACGACCAGATCGACTGATTGCTGCCCTCATGAAAACACACACAGACCTTCCACCATCTCTGTCTGTATCTGGGTAATGCACAGATTAGTATTCCAGTCATACAGCACCCCACAACAGCATAATGTAGAAACTTTACATAGTAAGCGCAGCAGTTTTAAAGTGACAAAGGGGGACGTGTTTCCAGTGCAGCCTTTGAACCAGCATCTCTTAACAACAAGCAGTGCCGACCAGAAATGTACGAGCCCACATCCAGGCTCTGCATGACGAGGCAGCTTTGAGCAATTTGTTAACGCAGCAGATGCATATTCCTCCCGAGGATAAAGCTAAGTGGCGCTCATGTTGCATTGAATTACACTCAGACGGTGCAAACACGGAGGAGGCCAGAAAAAAAAAAAAGAAATCGTAGCTGGGACACGTTTACAGCCAATCAGAACAGCAACAAAAGCCTCTCCTGTGTTCTCTCTTTTCATTTAATCAACTTCTTGACCTCTTTTCAATGTCAAGACCTTCTCATCCATCTTTTCCTGTTATCAGGGCAGTGTGACACAGCTGAAGGAACACTTGTTATCTGCGTGCATGTGTTTGCTTTAATTTAACCTCTTATATTTAACCAGGCAGGTCATTTAAGAGCCAAATTACTCAGCGACTGTGTCGTTAAAACACACACGCTATCATCGTAAAACAGAAGAGACGAGAAATATTAAAATGCTCAGGCGCAGGAATGGAGCCGCGGCAGTTCAGAAATATTGCATCAAGGCCACACCACACAGTTTCAGGGGAATAGTTGTGTCTACGAAAGCAGACTTGCTGACTTTTATACATTTCATACCTTTAACCGGGTTTCTTTGCGGGTGATCTCAGCACTGGACGGCACGCTCCCATCACATACCGAGACTGATAACTGACCTCACATTTCTGCAGTGCACTGAATAGGATCTGACTCGCGTTGAGTCAGAGGGGTGGAAATTTGTGACATGGATTTACATTTTGGGATGACATCTCCTAATGGAAGCAATAAAGCAGGAAAAATATAGACACTCTGGAAAAAGTGTGCAAATGATGCTTCACACGACACGGACATGATATGTAAATGACCCGTCTGACCTGATGTGACCTGCACTCATCCGTCTGATAGAGTTTCTGTCGTAGTCATAGTGAACATACTGTAGCTGAGCTGCAGCGCTGAACCACAGGCACGCTGCTGTTACTCAATACCTGACATACCGGAGTGCTGCGTGGAAATATGACGGAGAGGTACGAAGAAGTAGCACAGGAGGAAAAGGTAAGAAGGAGAAACTGGCTTCTAACTTTCAGTTTAATTCTCAGAGTTAGAGGAACGACGGTGCAACCGCAGCTCTGACGTATTACCCGCTTTAAAGCTGACATTCAGCACAACACTAGCCGTTATTGATAACAGTCATGATTCATGTCACATATTTTTTCGCTCTGTTTTTGAAACCAGAGAAAAACTCTTGGCTCTTCAATCGTCAGATGTTCCACTATGTTCACCAGCTAGCTGTCAGTTGTTCGGTGCTGTGCAAGCGGGCCGGAGCCAAGCAAAACAGTCGAAGCTGAAGACCAGACAACCAAATCAAGCTGAAATATGCTCCAAAGCTCTGTGGAGCTGAAAGAAACTGCAGCGTCAGGTGATAGTTCTCTTTTCTGAAGCTGTGGGAGAAAAGGCAGAGGAGCAAAACTGAACAAAACAAAACAAAAAGCAAATAAATAAAGAAAAAAGCCCTCACTGTGTCTCATGTCTGTTAATGATGATGATGATGGGAAAGTGACACTTGTGGATGGCCTGCCAGAGCGACCACAGGACAGGAGGTCAGCCACGGCCAGAGCCTCGTCCCCTCACGTCACCCCTTCTAGCCAACATCAGCCGGCGGCACTCTCTCCTCTGCTGCGTCTCTTATCAGAGCCCCAGTGAGATACAGAAAGAGAGAGCGGCCACCAGTCTGAACTGCTCTGTCAACAAATGCAGGATACCGCAGCTGACACAGCACCACATGTCTAGTTGAAACAGCCGAGAAGGCTAAACGGCTATTAAAAATACAAATCATACAGATGTTGAGGGAAACATGTTCTCCATCAGCTCGATAATTTAAGTTAGTAAAGCAGGATGGTTTCCATGATGGATTCTTGCTCCTTTAACAATAAAATGTGCTCTAATGACTTGTCCAGCTCTGGAGCATGAATGGACCAGCTGTGCCGTCTGTCTCTGAGGCTCCTTAATGAGAAGTGCTGGCGTGCACAGAGTCAACAGACTAGTAAACCTCAGCATGAACTCTGGTCTGACCTCTCTGGGTCTCTGTGTATTCGCTGTCTCGCCCTCCTCTGCATGAAACAAACAGCTCCTGCAATCACTAAAAGTTAAGTGTACAGATTCTTGAGGTCTTTGTGTTGAGGGCCTTTTCATGTTGACATAACTGGGCTCAAACGAAGCTCTCAGCTCGCTCCAAAGAGGCACAAATGCCGTAACCAGGCCACAGGGAAACAGCAAAGAGTCCCGATAGTAATAATGAAAAAAAAAAAAAAAAAGGCATAAAAACAAAACAATAAACAGACGGCAAACAGGAGTCAGATTTCTTTAAATTGTGACATCTTGTCTGCGTTCTCCAAAGCAAAGGTTCGTTAGCGCAGCCCTCCCCCCGACTGTGAGAAAGGGTCAAAAGATATTTTGGGTAAACAACTGGAGCCCTTTTCACCGTGAACATGAAGTTCACAGCAGGAAACACACTGGGGTCTGATTAACCAAGGATGAATTACAGGACATAATCAGGACAGTAAAATTAGCACTTGTAGCTGTGCGACCGACGACAGGTTCCTCTAAAGAAGACAGCTTTATGGGCAGCAGACGGACGTACACAGAGTGAAGCAGAGGACAGGTGGGAAGAGTCAACACTTGGCTTTTATCTGATGCTGTGCATTCGATGATGACAGCATAAACTGATTGTTCTCACACAAACTTCTGCTTTGAGCACACACATCCCTCCTCTCTCAGGTTCCCATGGCAGCCGTTAATTAACCGTGCACGTTCCCAGGTCTCTGCTCTGCGTGGCAACACTTCTCATGGACATTTGAGAAGAAAAGCAGTCCGGGCCTTGTCGAAGAGGGTCCAGCCCACACATGCTGCCGTCAGACCACGTTTATGTGTGACGGCGAGACGTGGCGACGTGGACGGAGGGGGATGGCGTGCATGTGCACAAAACACAAATGAACACAGATGCCAATACATATGCACATACATAAACTAAAGAAAAGACATGCTCAGCTCAGCCTCTCAGGGAGAGGCCGGGCTTGAATAAATCCTGACAATCATTCCCAGGCTGCCGCATGATTCCCAAAACTCCCCCCCCCACCCTCTCTGTGTGTTTGTGCTGCTAATTGAACCACGCACTGAATATTGCAAAATATTACTAACGATAGACAATCCTATAGCTCGGTGTAATAAGCCAACGTTGAAGGAATAGTCTATAAAATAAAAACGCATCATCTAGACACTAAAACCTCAACATTCAACTGAGCCTCCATCTTGAGGCCGACTGAGAAGCTTATAAAAACTGCTTTTTTTTTGTTTTTAGCTCAAGAGAAAGCAAATACCCGATGACATTTCTTCTTGCAGCTCATGCAACTATTTTGCACTTTTCTTCCAACATGAACGACCAGATCTTTGTCACGGAAGAGAAATTAGGAACCAAAATGTGCCGCACAAACTACTTTCAGACATTTTTGGAGCGTAAAAAAAACAAACAAAAAAAAACACCATCCAGCAAACTTCAGTTTCGTTGTGACAATGTGAGACGTGAGTGAATAAGTGAAATGTCATTTTGTGGTGAAGTTTTCTCCCAAACTTGCTCTAATTCTCACTGACTCGCTTCCATCTCTCCTGCGGAGTCGCTTCCCTTGTTTGTTGTCTACTGAACGCTGGAGCTCCTAAAAGTAAAAAGCCACAGGCATGTTGTGAACAACACAACACGAACAGCTCAAACCAAGACACACGCTCATGTTTCGGAATAGGTCCACACACAAGATTATGAGTTTGTTGTGTGACTATATTTGTGCCCTCATAGTGGTCTGTGTTTGTCTCTGAGGATCTGCTGATACGGTGATGGGTCAGTCTTACGGCGTACGTACTCAACCAAACTTCACATGCCATAACAAAACGAACATAACTAACACACACATTATAGCAAGCATACAACAAACACATAATTCAGCTCCCAACATAAAGTGCAACTGAGCAAGACCACAAAAAGTAGGAAAAAAAAAAAGAAGAAAAGTGGTAATTTTGAACAAAAACAACAAAAAAAAAAGTCTTGTGTTGTACATCCAAAACAAACCCGTCATCAACGCAAAGCAAGAGCACATTTTCTATGATGAGTAAATCTGATGATTTTCATATTTCAAGACAATTAATTATTGGAATTGTTTAGCAACAATAAAGTTTATCAGGCAGTGAAAACACAAGTTTAGTAGTGGAAGGACAAAGAGCAAATTATTTTTGATCATCATCGCACATTTGATGTAGAACAAAAAGTCAAATGAGCTTTTCAGATGAGCTCTGATGTGAAGTGGGAGAAAAAAAAAAGAAAATGGTGTTTCTATCTGTGGGTGGAGTCGCAAGATTATTCCAGAGCCTTCGCCGTCATATCCAATTTATAATCACACGGCTACTTTGAACTGTCACGTCTTCTGAAGGAAGCTCAGGATGGTGTAATTGTAAACAGTAAATCCTGTGTAAGATCTAACAGAAACGCCTCCAAGATCCAGAAATGTGGAGTGAAGCAGAACTTGAAATAAAAGTTGAAACACGGTTTAAAAGTTACTACAAATCATGGAGGCAAAAAAAAAAAGATAAAGCAAATTTTTGGAGCAAGTGAAGTGTCACGGAGCAGTGGGAGAGGGGAAAGTGGTGGAAGGCTTCGGCATGAGTTTGTGCATGAAAAAGAAAAACTCAAGCGTTGGAGAGAAGTGAGTCTAAGTCTGGTCCTTGTATGAAAATTCCTGCTTCCAAATAAAAGTAAAAACCATCATGGTGCTGAATGCTTGAAACCATGAACAGGGTGTTATTGGTTCCCCTGGGCAGCGTTACAAAGCGCCTCGCCATCTTTTACCAGGAGCCCAACATGCTGACGGCACGGCGGCCACCAGACTGAGATTTACACCACCGACCGAATGCAGAGCTGAACATTTTACATAACGACTTTTTGTTCTTGACAATTAACCAGAAAGAGGTAGAACAACAACGTACTGTTTAGTGATGGAGAGCTAAATTATATCTAAAAAGAACTTGCTTTGTTACAGAGTAAGAGAGGAAACATGTAGTCTGATGGTCGAAAAGATTAAAAAGTGAAAGATGTAGATTCTCAGGCATTACTTTATTTTCTTTATTTTGATGGATGACGAATCTCCACAAGAGCTGATATCACCGAGGATACAGATAAAGGAGTTTATGTTCAGCAACTACTCACAAATTACACATTTTAACGGCTGATTCTGGTTCTATATATTTAGACATGTGGCTGTTTGGAGTCATGTGGATTTAATAGTGGGGGAAGTCTACATTATACAGAAAAAGCATATAACAGCTTCAAATGAATGAACAAAACGCAGTAAGAAAATTCTTGTGCTCGCGGCCCGGAGACCAATAAAAATGTCTGAAACTTAACGTGTGAAAATCTGAAGGTGCTGCTGAGGCTGAGGTGAAACTCCAAATGTGTTAATTTATTATTATTCCATCTTAATTAAAAGTAGTGGCAGTTGTCAAGTGGCTTTCATCTTAAAGTTCTGAGCAGGTCGGTCTGCTGGAGACGCTGGTCCTCCTCACACAGGCTGAACATAAATAATTCCCTTTCAACATACCTGGATAAGCTCAGAGGTTTACACAGAGCCAGCAAATGAGGTGGAGAAAGCGACGGAGCACAAGCACCGACTTTGTGAGCCTCAAACACGTGTGATAAAGTACAGCAGGGTAAGACTTCTTCTTTTTTAAAAATTTCTCCTGAACAAGTAAAACTTAGCAGCAACTGAGGAGCTACATCTGGACGCTGCGTGAAATCATTTCTCTATTCCTGTAATTTACTGTAATGCCTTGCAGATGGCACTGTGAGATACATCCATAATAAGTGCTACAGTAGGAGCAGGAGGAGAACCGGCCACAGATTGTGTGGAGACTTGTAAAAAAACAAAAAAAGCATGGCTCAACAAGTGTCCAGAGGATCCCGAGGAGGGGGCGGATTCAGGAGGCACAACGAGAAACTGAGGAATCATTTCCTTCTCAAAGTCTCTTTACCTGTACCAGGGTTTGCCACAATGAGAAATCTGGCCTGGTTTCAATTAATTTTTACACTTTCGGATGAGAAAACAGAAGCTCTGCAGGAATGTGTAGGTCAGACCATGACAGACATATGAGGGACAAGTGTAGTTCTGTGACATGTGGCTAAAAGCACACATCAGAGTGACACAGTTCCTGGGAGATATCGCCTTACTGTGCCGTGGTGACTGGCTGACACTGAAGCAGGCTGCCGGCTCCATCTGATAGCTTTCTCAGCTTGGAGATACCTCCGTGAATGAAGCCACCATATGTGCTAATGTACACTGAGGAGACCCTCGTGTGTCGCTGGACGGATGAAGCGCGTTAACAGATACGATAAAAAACACTGACATAAACAGATAAAACAACTTATGTAACTGCATATTTTATGATTAAAGATCGCGTAGATGGAATAGAATACGACTGAACATAGTTCCTTTCTGTCACTGCACAGAGCCAGCACATTCACACCATCAGAAACATTTTAAATTACACTCAGAAATGTGAAAAAAAATGATCTCTGAAAACTGTGGGATAGATTATTCTTCTATAAATAGATTATTTGGTGTATTAAAAACTATAAAAACAGTAACTGATGTTGCACTTCTGGATTTTGCACATTGCTGAACATATATGAAAAAACAATGCAGGTTCAGTGCAAAATAAGGTGCATAAAGGTGCAGATATTTCCAGGTTCTGTAAATTAACAGCGAGCAGTTTAAACCAAGTCGTAGGAGACTGTCATATACAACATGCATGTGTCAGTCTGTGAATGAATCCATTGTATTTGTCTGTAAACTCTGTTAAAGTTGAGCCTCTTGCTTTTGCTTCTGCAGAACTTCACTGGAAAGTAAAACGAGCACATGAGCTGAAACAGTCGTTCCAGTGGTACAGTAACTAATGAAAGCAGTCGTGTCTCCTGCTCAGAACAGGTCATGCAGGTAGGAATTAAGATATAGTGAAGCGAGGAGGCTGGAATGTGTCCTCAGCCTTCAGCCAGGCTGCAAGGTGAGCTGCTGCTGCTGCTGCTGCTGCTCTGCGGTCAGTGCGCCTCGCTCCTCCCTCCGCTCGGCTCCACTCAGCTCACCATAAAGCGCTTTTTGTCCGGGGACTCACTGCTGGAGCGCATTCCTTGACGTGGAGGCTTGCTGCACCTCTCCAAGGATTTGATGAAGCTCGTTCGTTACAAGTTCAACACGTTCACAACTTTTTTTTTATTATTAAAAGAGCGCGCACACGGAAAAGTACCAGGTCTGGAGTTACATCGGTGAACTTCGCTGCTTGGATCAACACACAAGCTGCGCTTCCAACTTTACTCCTCCAAAGTTCAGGGTAAGAGTTTCCTGCTTTGACTAATAGAACAGGAATAAGAACTTAAAGCTTTCTGAGCTCTAGCAGTCGGCAAAGGGCCGAGGGCTGCGTAAAGACGCGTGGACAGGATTGTGTTGGTGGAATATGTGGAGATTAGGGACAAATTAATGGATTCATTATTTAACTGGATGTTAATAATCAAAACTCTTCTTCGGGCTCACGTCCTCTTCATATATAAGGCTGAGTTGTGTTTGCAAAAATAAGAGGGAACAATCAGCAAACTCAGAGTCTGTGTTGTGCTGAAGGCGTGTTGCTTTTAACGCACTTTTAATGTTACACAACCCGTTCTCGGGTTTTCTGTAAACGCGCCGCATCCCAGGTGAAACACACAGAACCAGTGTTCTCTCCAGGATGCTTCAGCAGGTTTCTGGGTGCTGCGGCTCCGCGAACACCGCAGATCGCCAGATAACAGCGGCGAAACGAGGCTTCTCTGCATTTGGGAAACGTTAAACTGCAGCGTGTGCGCGGAGCAGAAGGAGCCGTCGGGGCGGTAATGAGGCGGGCTGGTGTTGGACCGCAGGACGCCGTGCAGCACGCAGGGCCGAGCCGAGCGTCTGGACCGCAGAGGACAGCTGTTTTTGGAACCACACTAGGGAGCGTCCCACAACACACAGTTCAACAGGACACGAGCAGCTCAGAGGTCACACATGCACAGTGTGCTCAGGTTATTTCTGCAGGCTGAGGTCAAAAACAGATTCTCTTTAAATCACATTTGCACTATTTGACTGGAAATCATGAATGATATCAGTGACTGATGCTGCAGCTCACTGAGCTGTCAGCTACCTTGAGTTGGTTTGAACATTTCACAGTTTCTGTCAGTTTTATTGACTGTTCAGCATAAAGACAAAACTGCTGAGGAAATCAAGACTAAAGCCTCTTTTATTCATTTAAACCTGAACTGACAGGAAACCTCTAACTACAGGTCAGTATTAAAGACGTCTGTCAAAGCTGCAGCTGCTCTACCAATGACTAATTAACGTCGTTATTATAGTGCTTTGATTGAAGCATGTAAAAGCTATAAAGTTGGCTTGACAGCTAATTCGTTTGACTTTTAGCTGAAGGCGTTTCACTGCAGAGGTGAAGCTGCTCCGATGTGAGGAACAGAAATCAAGAGGCGTGCAGCAGAGCAATGAGCGATGAGGTCAAATTCCTGGAAGATTAAATCTCTGAGTGACCTGCTGCAGCAATAAACTGACCTCCGGTGAAGTGACATGACTCAACGCGTTTAGACCCAAAAGTAAATAAACAAGCCATCACAGCATCGCTTCTTTCCTGCTCATAGCTTCTTAGCTTTCCAAATTAAAAAAATAAAACAATCAAAACTGATCAGACCAGCGTTAACGACATAATCTCACAGCAGTAACGTGTGTTTTCAAACTTCTCAGGGACAATGAGAAGCTCCAGAATCCACCTGGAATCTCTGAAACAGGCTAAAAAAAATCGCAGCATATGTCTTTGCTTGACATGCTTAACTCATGAAGAACAGTCGTCTTCCCTCCAGCTCTCAGCATTTACACGCCCCCACAAACAGACACAACAAATCGCCTAATCCTTTCTGGGGGGCAAACAAGCAACACAAACCACTCCGATAGCCACCGTAACTAACCCTTCATCCGTGCACCGCTTGTTTCCTTACAGACTGTCATCATCGACAGCGTATAATCTGTTTATATTAGGCCAGCAGCCACAGGAGGCCAATTATCCTGCAACTAATGTGGAGAACTTTCAGGCGACTGCGATGTACAGACAGTAACTTTTCAGTTTACTGGAGAGCACTCGTGTGCACAGCTTGATGTAGTGAGGAAAGTCTGAAGCGTAGCTACTTTCTACAGCTCTCTGCTCCTCTGTTGTGTTAGTAAAGTCACCTGTTGACACTCGCACACTTCCCACCGCTGACAGAAAGGTTTAAAAGAAGTCTGAGGGGTAAAAAGGATGAGCAGAGAGCGAGTGAATGTGAGACCGGGTGAGGTTCTCGCTGCGTCTCTTCACCTCCGATGTGAAATTAAAGTCGCAGCTTGTCCAATTAGTTGCACAACACATGGTGACACTTTGACGATTAAATGTGCAGTTGTGCGTGCTGGTGTGAACATTAGGCGAGACATGCATGCATGCTGGATGGATTATCGCGGCCCTATGGGACATTCTCGGTCTGCGGACGGGAAGCCCGGCCCAGGCGACGGAGCCCTCTGTCATAGAACCCAATTTAAGCAATTAAGCGCAGGCCCGCTGTCACCCCACCGAGATGTGACGTGTGATGTTGAAACCGCGCTATTCATCCAGGATCTGGTTGGCAGCATTGTGTCAGCCAGTACTTCTGTTGTTATTTTACAAAATCGAGGCTGGCGTTTCATTATCTGTGCCAAAGAGCTCGGGAGGGAAAGAGCACTGATGTCTAAATCTGCTGCAGACGGTGACTGACCATTTTATTTGTTTGTTCCGAGACTCGACTAAATGATCTGATGGACGTCTGACAGCAGCGAGAGATTCCTGCAGTTTTACTGATTCAAACAACACTTTTCTATGTCCAGCCACAGAGCTCCATTTTACACCAATTAGGGGCAGTGCCTGAAGCATCTTAGCCTCTGCATTCAAAGGATTAAAAGGTTAAAAGTCAGGTGCCGAGGCGAGGAGGCCTGGGGAAGGTGGAGGTCGGAGAGGAACACAGGCTCACGCAGCAGGCAGGGAAAGGGGAGTCGACAGGGCAGAAAGTTAGAATAAGTGTGCCAACGTGTGTGTGTGTGTGTTTGTTTTTCTCAAACCCAAACTGAGGTCTCATCGCAATTAGCAAGGAATGAGAGAGCGAATTCAAGAGCTTAAGGCTGGCGTCCCTTCCCCAGGTGTAGCACAGCAGAGGTGCTGGTTGACAGCTGAGAGCCAGAGCTGCTCCTATAGGAGGCATCTTAAATAAAACCCCAGCTTCAAAGGCCTCAGCCTCAAACATCAATGCTGAAGCAGCGGTATGTGGAGGCAAACCCCAGCCCGTACGCCTGCCAAGCTAAATTGAAGAAGAGCTCGCCGATGCAGCCAAATGATGCGTTCAGAAGAACCACTTCAAAACCTTGCATAAATATACACACACATGCGAAGCGATCTGAGGGCTTTGGAGGCCCCAGCCGGAGCAGAAACCCCAAATAACTGCTGTCCTCGGCGTCCACATCCACAGAGACACACACATGCCCAGTCAGATCTCACAGGTTTGACTGAAACTACCCTCGTCAAGCTTTACATTCCACTAAACTCTCGGCCATTTTTTAATCCTCTCACTTTGATGGAAAATGTGCAAAGAGCCAAAAATCCCTCAAATTCTTAAAGCGACTGCAGTGAAGTAGTGAGAGAGAGAGAGAGAGAGAAGCAGAGACAGATGGAGAATGAGGGAGGATGAGAAGGAGGATGCTCATCCCAGAAAGCTACCGCAAATTGCTGCATTTCAGTGGGGCTGCAGAAAAAGAGAAATGGCTCTTAATCTAAGGTTGTAATTACTTCTGGCCAACACTGTAATTAGGAAATGAGCCTTGAACCAGATCTTACTGGGCAAGAGCAGAGTAAGGGCACATGCACAGACACACAAACACGCCTGTACTGTTTGACCGAAACCAGAAGTGGAAAAGACGGAGTCAGTCATTAATAACCAATGAAAATTATACAAACAAGGGCTGAGGTGAACATTAACTCTTCAGGTTCTGCTGCATATGGATTAAACGATAAGATGTGTGTGTGTGTGGGTTGGTGTGTGTCTGAGACCTTCTTCATCTCAGAACGTGGTGACATTAACACACTTTCAGGTAGTCACGTCGTACATCCGAGCCGACACGTACGCACAGAGCTGCCCTCGTTACGACAGCTTCTCCTTCGGGTCTATATCCGTCACAGACGGAGGGGGCACCGATAGTGTTGTTATCTGGCGCTGTCTACTGCTGGACAGCCAGAGGAAGCCTGAGAGACAAATCTGTGCATGCGTGCACACAAAAGCTTACATCTGTAATATGTAAATGCTACAACACATCAGCCTGAGTCTCAGTCACTCAACACTGCAATCAGGAGGCAAATGGTTGTGACAGCAGGGCCGCAAGTCACGGCTTGTCACAGCTACACATTCACATAGCAAAAAGCACCAGAGCGTGTCACATAAAAAACCAAACACCTACAGCAAAACAAAAAACCGTTTCTCTGCTTATCCGGCTCTCCTTCAACAGGTTCAGCTCGGACTGTTGGAAGCTGATGCAGTATATTGACTGTACGTTGGACGTTAGCGTGTTGGCAGCCTCACATGATGCCACAACAAAGCAGTTCCAACATTAATGCCAGACTGCTTAGCTCGGTCCTGCTTTGAGAAAGATTAAACCACATGAGGACGCAGAGAGGCAGTGACACGGAGAGAGAAGGAAAAACAGAGGAGAAGCAGGGAGAGGTGACATTTATGTTTAACGTATGAACACAGAGGAAGGAAGAAAATTATAGTGGATGGAAAGACTGAGACATATCAGAGCTCCGAAATAGGAAATGAGGGAATGACTGAAATAAATAGCTCCTCCAGAGAAAGAATAGATATCAAAGTAAACCAATAATAGCGAAAAGAAAGAAAATAAGAGGTTCCAGGAGGTCAAAAGATACTACGATGTTTTGGTAGTGCGCAGTCTGCACTAATTAAAGACCAACAGCTCACAGACAGATGTGGAAGAGGCATTCACGCTATTAAAGAAAACCGAGGCTAGAAATATTGTTGTCAACAGTTTTGTCTTTTAGAAAAGTGCTACAGTCACTCAAGACGATTTGCATCTATTTTGAGTGTCGAGTACCACTTTGAAAGCTAAATATTTACAGTGCAGTGAAGGGATTTTCTGAGAGGGAGACACAGTGACCTCTGGGAAACTGACCGCGACAGGGTCACCTCACCAGAGTCCCGGCAGCTCCACACACCGAGGTGGTTACCAACACATTCAGCCACCAGTGTGCATGCATTTACCTGCGCAAAGTGTACGTAAACAGAGAAACATGAACACTACGCACACAAAAAAACAACAGCTTCTGTGCAGTTGTGCAAAACGCTGGCAGACAAATAAACAAGAGAAGCAGAGAGCAGCGAAGGCCTCAACACGGCTCAGCGAGCCAAACCGAGCCCTGTCCAGTTATTTTCAGACGCAAACACTACACTCTGAGTACGCAACGCAGAGCAATGCAGGGACAGCGTATACAAAGTGAAGGCTTCAGGTGTTACACAACCAGGTATAGCATGTAGCTGTTGGGGTTTTGTTTTTCACATCCTGCATGACTCAGAGCTTAGCTATATGAAATATGGCTTGAAACCGCCGCTCAGTGGAAACACGCTGGAAGACTGAGTCCAGTGTGTTCAGTATGAAAAGATCTACAGTCAGCAGTCAGCCTGGGCTTTATAAATGGCAGCGAGAGAAAAAAAATCTGTGTATCTCATCTAATTATGTCTGAAACTGTTTTATGACCACGCGCTAAATCAATTACAAAAAAATGAAAATGCCTGCCACTGGAAAGAAATGTAGAAGCTATTTTCAGGCAAACATCTCCCACTAATGAAACATCTATCAAGCGGTCACGTTATGTTTGGGTTTTCCCAAAAACCAACTCATGTTTATGATCCCATAACCACACTCAGAAATAACATATGATATTAGTTAATGTCCTATTTGCACAAAGCAACAAGAGCACAGATTGTTCCGTGGTCACGGATAACGAACCGCTAATCATTAAAAACACAAAAAGTGAGGTCCGTTTGTGCCGTGCCAGCTGATACCACGCAAACTCAAAGCTGCTCTTGGCTTTAATAAAGTGAGGGCCACCAGGTCAATCACCTACGATTGATCAAAGCACAAAAACACAGATGCTGTACAAGTGAAGACCTTAAATCTGCTCTGAAACATCAATAAAACTGTCCTGTGTGGTCAGAAAGTGTGTCTCACTACACCGGGACCTTTGATACCTCATTCACTCACGAAGGTGAAACTAAATGAATCTTGCCGATCACCTCAGACACGGCGCTATAAAAACAGTACAACACAGAGCGCCATGCAACTGCACAGTACTGATGGGCCGATACCACAGGAGAGCGGTCGGCCTGCATTCTTCTTCTGTCATCGCTCTTGTGCTGCCACTCGGCCCGTCAAAGCTCAGCGAGCTCCTGCACACAGCTGGAGCCTCACCAATTAACAGCAGAAACACTTCCTGTTTTGCTCGTGTGCCAGGAACAAAGCATGACAGGACGGAGACGAGAGCGAGTCAAACTCACGTTGCTGCATATTTGTTTAATAGGTGCAACTGTTGTGTCATTTCCAGCAGGGGAAGAAGATCTGAAGGAGCAAAGTGGAGCTGGAGTAGAGGAGGAAGCACCTTCGCTGGGTGAGTGAAGCGTCTCAATGAGTAAACACAAACATGCTGTTAACTTTACCAACAGTTTGCTTTATAACACAAAAAACAAACCCAGACGGTTGTTTGGTGTGTGACAGGCTGCATAAGCAACACGCGTTATAATAACGTGTCCCTTTGAATATCTGCATCCAGAAACCACACGCTGTTGGCGGTCTTTACCGTGTTAACCCTAACACCCTGCTGCCTCAATAGGGTCCTTTCACACAACTCTGAGCCTCTTAACAAGACTGGCAGCAGAACAAGAGCGGCTCTCTTAACTCACACACGGTATTTAATAGATACAGTGAGGCTGTGTAGGGTTACACACAGAAGGGAAAAGGAAAAGGGAGAACAGAGGACGTTTAGAGTTTAACATGCCTGTCTGGTTGCTAAAGTTATGGAGATGTAGCAGAACTAGGCAGGATAAAGAGCCTGTATACACAGATTTTGTTTGTTTCTTAGTTTTTCATTCACATGTTGAAAGTCTAATGGTATTCTACTTTTATTCTGTCCAAAGTCACACAGCAGGAGGTGACATGTTCCTATATAACACTGTTCATTTTAAATCAGTCATACACACACTGTCCTGCTGCCATAAATAATCACAACAAATGTGTATAAATGCACTGAAGGAAACATTTGCCAGAAAACGCACAATGTTTGGAGCTACTGTCTCAAGCTGCAGAATGATTTTGGGTCCAATCAGACATTTCCCTGGTTGTATTGCACGATGGACAGGAATCTAAAACTTTTGAACAGAATTGCACATTTGTTACTAGTTTAAACTTCTTCTTTTTTTTTTTTTTAAACTTCAATACAAACCAATACGTTTGAAGCTTAAAGCCACATGTAGATTAAGCTTAATTTGTTGGCTTTAGTAAAAGTCAAGAATGTCAGATTTGTTTTTTAAAAGTTCTGATCACTGCAGTCACACTGCAGTCAATGAAGCTCAGAAAATGGTTTTGGTTAAACAAAAATGAGGAGACAAAAGGAGAGAAAATGCATACGACCCTCTCAGTATGCAGCCACTCTATAAAGAATGCAAACGAGAAAAATAAGAAATGTTTCAAAGGATATATTCCTGGAACTTAGGTTGAAACTAGAAACCAAAATACACAACAGAACCTGTGCATTGGCTGAATCTGCATGACCGAACGTCGGCTCTCCTCCCCTCCTGACCCTCCGTCCTGCCTCTGTGTTGTGCTAGTCGTCAATGAGCTGTGACAGCGACTGTGTGGGCCTGTAAAGACACACAAACGCAGGACCGGAGCGTCGCCTCGGGCATCTGGACGCACATCACTACTCTCGCTAATTGCCTCACTGCTCGTCCACCTCGCTGCCTGTCCCAGCCAGCCCTGCTCAGGAAAACTCGGGAGAACAGAGAGCTGCGGTGTGCACAGTTCTGCTGTTGGTTTTCGGCCGTGCACACATTCCTTAGGTCGAGGAATGTGTGCACGGTGTATACGCTGGCTTGCTGTAAATTATTTGCAATGCAGATGATGCTTTAATGTCAACATACACGCCGACTCTGTTTCTGCCTTAATCCTCGAGTTTCAACATCAAAGCTTGTGCACACGCTGCCTTGAATTATTGCCGGTCTCTGACATCCTGAGTGTGTGTTACTCGCCGTCAGATCGCTGCAACAGCTTCATGTATGAGGTAAAGTGTACGTGCAAACGACGAGGCTCAGAATCCAAACCAAATGTCTGGCTGTGATGTCTGTGTTTGTCATTACTGCGACCTGCAGCAGTGTGTGTTGGGAAAACAGCATTAACACAATCTTCCTGCTCAGTGTTCCTTATAAACATCACCGTGTTAAGAGTGCGTAACAGTCGGATGATAATGTTACTATTTCTACCTAAAAACAAACATGCAGAGCAAACAAGGCTTTTCCACGTAGTATTATATACTGTTGCTCTGTTGACCGTGCGGCTGAATCACACACGTCTGAGCGAACCAACACAGGTGAAGCATTGTTCTACGAGCTACGTGTCGGCTCAGGAATCTGCTCCACTCACTTAATGACCGCTATGAACGGAAGTGTTGATGAGAGCAAACAAACTGCTCTTCATGTAGACAAGTTACTATTGACTGCTGCAATAACAAAGCGTCGGTTTTTCCCCTTTTTTGCCAGCGTGTCGACTCCGTACGCGACAGTAACACAAAGCCAATCACACAGATGTGTTCTGTGTTGTGAAGGCACTGACTGGGCTATAAACCAAGAGACCCTGTTTCTCTGGATTATTTAAAGGCCCGTACCAGCAGTTTGACATGTTTTGCATATACGACTGTGTTTTTAGGAATCTGAGTACAGTTTCAGGAATCCATTGGTTTCCATTCGTACACATCATTCTGCTAAAAATGCATAAAAAAGAAAAGGAGTTGCATTGACTTTGACAGATTGTTGCATGCAGCAGATTTAAGCCCTGAATCCTGCGAACTGTTGCCCCAATTATTCCTCCAGTCTGTCACCGGCTTCTCTGTCGCCCTGTTTGGGTTGAGGAGTCTTCAGGTGATGCACACCTGCTGCAGGCTAATTGTGAAGTTAAGGGTCCATGTTGATGTCTTAATAGACTGTTGCTGAATGAGGCCTCTACACTCCCTGAGATGATAGGGCTCACCTGTTTAATCAGATGCTGGCACAGGTAGAAGTATGTGATAATCAAACCAGGCGTCCAAGACTGATGTTGGCTCACAGCGTCCCGTCATCTACTTCACAGTAGAACTAGATAATTTGACGTAATTCATTCTTACTAAGCCTTTATATTAAATTATATATATTTATTTTACAGATTTAAAGGTGTGCTCAGCAACAAAGGAGACGATAAAAGTGCATTTATCACATTAGATGCTCTGTGCGTCTAAGAGGCCATTTAGTATAATAACCAAGGCAGCAGTCCCGGTGAAGAAGGAAATCACAGGGCACATGAGGAGAGGCATGTCAGCGCTGGGGGGGAACTGTGCAGGCCGGCTGCCGGTTCGCCAGCCAGCCTCCCCCAGAGCTGGCAAAGTACCAGCACAGGCAGCAGTTTCACAATAAATTCCTTTGTGACATTTTAATCAGCACCAGCGATCTCCAGTTCACATTTATCTTGTATGTGTGGCACATGTCTGAATGTTTCCGTCAAGGAAAAAGACTGCAGGGCAGAAGAACTAGAAAAATCACAAACGGTAACTCTTTGGAAAGGGGGGTGGGGGGGGTATGGGGGCCTGAAAAACAGGTAGGATACCTGCCTTTAAATGAAGGTTGTGGTACAGAAGGATGGCATTGTTTACTTAATGTCACTAACAGGTGATTATGGACGTGACTCAATCTGTCATCTGCTCAACAACTTGCTATGAAGAATCGTGAACAACAAGCAATAAATCAGTAATTTGTAGATCAGTTTTCTAAGTAACTCATCTGGCTGTTTCCTGTTTTCAACGTGACACTTCATCTTTTTACTGGCATGGTGCTGCAAACTGAGAAAGAAGCACCTAAAGATCACACAAAGACGAGATGCTCTGTAGGATATGAACTTAGTGTTTCTTCTTCTTCTGTTTCTTGGTGCTTCTCATCTGGCTTTACTGAGATGGCTGAAGAGTGTTAATATTTGTGTCAGAGTGTAACCACAGACATGTACGCCCTGACCTTCAAACACTGGCACTCAGTCAAGTCAAACAACTATCCTGTGCTAATCGGAGGCACGTCTGTGTTTTCCAAGTGTCAAACTCTGAAATGCATTTTGACAAAGTAAACAAGTTGCTGCCCCAAGTTTCTGTTTACCATTACGTTTGCCTCGAGCTATCACGAGCCTGACGAACACTTACATAGCTGCCATTTGGCCTTTTGCAGGGCTGTCGTGGCAGGTGGAGGAGACATGCCTTCATCAGATTCCAGTCATACTCTTGTCAACTACATGAACAAACCTGAGAGCAAAAGCACAAAGCAGGGTTGAGCAGAGGAGCGAGGGGAGGACAGGGTGCAGAAATGACAGGATGAAGAGTTCTAGAGGTGTTTATGTCCAAGTGCTAGATGTCCATTGCGCTCCTCTACAGTGGATTAATGCTCACAGCTGTTTGTGTAGCGACGTAGCAGCCGGGAAGCCAGAGCAGATACTCAGATACAGTAAGTGGAAAGACGATCCCGGCAGTGTTTCCTCAGCGAGGACGTGTGACACTATTTGTCTAAGAAGGATGGTCCTGTAGTCTGATTCCAACACACCCACTGATTCAATTTGAACTCTTACGCAGCGTTGTTGCAACACAAGGACAAAGGTAAAAACAGTGTCAACATCCAGCTGTTCACTAAGAATGGTCCATCCCTTGAAGACACATGGTTTTCACATGTTTTAATCAGTCGTGCTACATGTTGTGGAAACTCTGGCTCATTCCCACCATTTTCTGGCTGTTTATCATCTCTGATCACTTTGATGGACTCGTGTTGTGTTGATAAATGATGTAAATGAAAGACAGGCTTCCACTGAACAGGATCAGGACATGAGTAATAGACATTCTGTGTTTCGTATCGGGTAGATAACAATCATGGTGGCCTGGTGACAGACTAGCGTTGTTGGAGCGGGACCGAGCGTCATGGGGGCGGCAGCGTTGGAGTGTGCACATTACTGCAGGCTTGTGGCTGACTCACAAAACTGGTCCATCCAGCCACTTGAAACCGCAAACACACACAGTACAAACACTGTCCTGTCCCCACCTGAGGCCAGCTTCTCTCAGGTGCTTCAAACACTGTCCGAAGGAGCTTTTTTTTAGTTTCCTCCTGCTGTCTGAGGCCAGTCGGATGTCCCTACCAGGAGCACAGAGCTCCGGACAACGCTGCACCCAGGGTCAACGGGCCAGAAAGGACAATAAAGTTTTGATTCTGGCAGGAGGCGTGGATAGTCATGCACAGGATATGAAGGCACAAGCCAAGGCCTGGAGAGAATCCAGTTTTGTGACACTAGGATGTCATTTTTACGGTTTCCTGGTGATGTAGTGCTTTTGGACTCTACAGACTGCGACTTCTGTAACGGTGCGGTTTGCTGTTGTGTCTGACTGAAAAGATAAACATAGAAAGAGACAGAGGGAGCAAGAGACGCAAGTAAACACCACAGACACATGAGAAAAACTGATCAAAGGCCAGGTTGTCAGTGGTGCGCTGAAATCCTTTGTGTGTGTGTGTAATGTGAGTGCAGATCTCAGACAGATGTGGTGCATCTGTGAAAGCGATGTGACTGTGACCTGGCTGGCTATCTGTCCCAGAGGTCACAGGGCAGCAGCTCCGAGGAAAGATGAGACAAAACAAGAGGACACTGTGTGTGAACCGAGACAGGAGGAGAAGGAAAGAGTCGGCCAGAGCATCCTGTGTCTCTCCTGGTGTGTGCCTTCAGAAAAACACAATCAGGTCTAGCATCTACAGCTCCAGCCGTCATATCCTTCAGCAGTAAAACAGGAGGAAATGGTCCACGTTTCCTTTTGGAACTCATTGAGCCTGACCTCTGTGCTCCAAAGCTCAGAGGAGGCAGAACCAGACCGGCACATGCCGTTGCAGGGACCCAGTTCTGCTCCTGTTTGTCTGCCCCGCTGCCTGTTTCCTTTCCCCTCTGGGTTGCTGCAGCCGTCGGAGGCTCGAGGTTTGGCACAAGTCGCATCGTTTACTCAGACACACTCCGGAGGTTTTGGGTTTCATGTTGCCCCGGAGGTGCAGAGAAAGCACCTGTTGTGGAGACGAGGATCAGCAGTGTTCAGGTGTACATGTGTGTAACGCGAGCTGGGTGTGTGCCGGTGTGTCGTCTGGGCCACAGAATACTGAGCAGAAGTGAAAACACTAATCCGAGTCCGACCTCCGACCTCTGGCTCACTGCTCCATGGACTGATGCTGTCTCACATGACGAACCGTGCAGAGAAATGAGTGTGTGGCTTTCTTTATAGCACTTTTTTAGAGGTGATATGACCTAATAATACCTCTCCTATGGTGCAGCAAATATACACAGTTGTGCTATTGCATCACCCTCCTAAACCCTGGACTGTAAATCACGATCTCCTTAAGTTCTCCAGCTGCAGGCTCTAATGATGCTTCACACTGTCCGTCTAAGCAGGCCTGGTCCAAACAACAAAAAAGTGCAGCCTTTCACATGAAAAACAAGCAGCTTTACTACTAATTTAGATTCAAACTCACAATGTAGAAAGCAGAAGGTGTGGAACGAGCACAAGGCTCGAGAAGAGGAAACTGAACCAAAGTGTGTTACTAGGAAACAGGCGGACAGCAACCTGCTCGCTGGTCGTCGACTGTTTAAATTAAAACAACAACCCTTTGACATCAATCAGCACCGGCGGAGGAGCTGTACAATGAATGCAGCAATTACAGGGTCTTTTCTTGTGGTTCGGCTGAAATCAGTTGGAAGCGTTGTTTGTGCAGCACACTGCAGAACTGCTGCAGCCCCTAATCCCCTTCTTCCCACTACAAAGCATAGCAGTGATACTGTGGCTTCCAGATGAGTATTGGCAGTGACAGACGTTGTAAAACTATCATTCTTTTTCCATTTACATGTCCTCCTCTGCCCCGTCTGTGCTTGTTTTCTGCCTTCTTTATTGACCCTGATGTAATTGTTGGGTTAGAAGAAGATATTTAGGAATATCAGCTCTCCGTTTAACAAGGTTACTGCCGGCCTTCCCAGCTTTTAATACAGCTGAGCCTCGATGTGGAGAAACTGAATCTCTTGTTTGTCATGTTCCAAAGTTTACCATTATTTACACTGACAGCACAAAAGAAAACAGTCAATAGATTTTGTGAGATCAAATTTGGTGTCAGTATAAATAAATAACACAATTAGGTTATGAAAATATATATTTTAGAACTTAGAGGGAAATCCATTTTCCTGTTTTGATGCCAAACTCTCTGAGCAACTTATTCCTGAACAAGTATGAAGACACATTAGAGATGTGTTTTCTCCTGCCATTAACAAATACCTCGCTGCATTACACGCATGCCACCAGTCTTACATTAACATAGCTGACATGTTCAGATGCATACTTGTGCTACATGTTACTGCCGTCTGCATGAATGCTCTCTTCACTGTCCTGCGCTGCCACTTGTGTAAACGTTTCATCCTCCCATGCAACACAACTCTTACTTCTCCTTCCTTGGTTCTCTCTTGTCATGCTGATGGATAACCAGTGTGTCTGGAGAACCGGTCTGTTGATTGAAAAACAGACAGTGGAAGGAAAGAGAGGCTTCACATCAGCCCCCAGCCTTCATTATAATTTAGGGTGAAGTAATGTTTCTGTTCCAATACTTTGTATAATTTACAATATTTCAGCAGTGAACCTCCAGACCTCCAACGGTGTGTGTTCTCTTTAAAAGTTAAGGTCCCTGAAGAGAAGGGGCCTCTTTAATGGTAGTATGCACTCTGTAGTGAGCAGCCTGATCCCCTTACCCAGCCTTGGCATCGAGCTCCTCTTCAGTCTTTGGCCGAGCCGCTTGAATTATGCAGCGACCTGGTCCGCGCACATGCACACCACAACTTTCTACCCCTTTCTGTACCCTCCGTTGCCCCTCAACGTTGGCCTTCAGCTCTGAAGATAAGGACTCTTGACACTCAGCCCGCTGGGATTTAATTGCCGAAGCCCACTTCACCCTCCCAGAGCCAGGCCTTATTCAGCTGGAGCCCCCCGCTGACAGAAACCTGCTCTGTCTCCGCCGTTCACTGCTTCTGTTTTCTTTTCTTTTCCTCTTCTTGAAAAGAAAGAAATCGCAGGATAAGAAGTGAGCCGGGGGAGGTGGGAAATGTCTTTACTCCCTATGCTTATACTTCATGTTGCACAAAAAAAAAACATCTCTTCTTCTGCCAACACGTTAAATTCTAATACGACCCACAAAGCAAGCATAAAGAAAGCACAGATACAAGAAGAATCGTTATATAACAGATGTGGTCATGTTCATCCAGTCCTTTGTTTTTTGATAAACCCAGAAAAGCTTCCTGTTAATCTCTAAATGCCAAGCCAATGAGACAGACGAGCTCACTTCTTCAAACTCAGCTGCTGCCTGTCTCAGGAATGTCTCAAGTGCACAGGGGAGAGAAAAGGAAATTACAACTCAAGAAAGGAGGAGGAAGGCAAGAAGGGAGGGGGCATTCCTCTTTCAGCAGGATGACAAAACTGTCTTTCCACCGTCAGGCGTCCACCTCCGCTGGCAGGAGGCACCACACACCCTGGATTCATACACCTCATCTTACACGCTGACCTTAGAACGAGTCACCTGCATCCAAAGAGAAAGAAAACCGGAGAATCTAAGCCACCGAGCTCCGGTTTGTCTGTGACCGGGCTGAATCCTTCCACCTCCGCCACAGTCTCTCCACTGGGTTATCAGATGAGCCCAGTTTGGAATGAGGCACACTCAAATAAACATTCTGCCCTGGGGAGCGACGGCAGAATCGCCACGATGGGTTTCTAAGAAAAATATTCTCAGTTTTATCTGCATGGCTCCCTCGCTTCTCATAGCTGCCTTGATGTTGTTGTGTATTCTGGCACTGGAGCCTTGTATATGCTGTAGAGATTCTTCAGAAGGAATGAGGCCATTTTTCAAACGTATACAGTGCTTCTCTCACACAACAAGTGCTTTTTAGCGTTCGTTCTGAAAGCATGAAGAGTCGCTGACCATATGAAAATCTGAGTGCATACGCTGCAGCTGTTGTTTGATTCTTTCTGTCCTGTTTATCTCCCCAAATCCCTTTGTTTTCCCATCTTCTGTACACATACGCAGCACGGCAGCCACACTTCTCTTTTTCTTCCCTCTTCCACTATTTCCGAGCCCTGTAATGAAACCTGCCTTCGTCTCCGTTTAAAACACTTCTAGTTCTACACTTCTACTTTTTGACTGACGCTTTTATTGATTACTACAATGCAAACTTTTACGTGGAACAGGAGTCAATAAAACGTTCTTACTTTCGACTGGTCTCCAACCAGACACGACACAAAATCCTTTACAACTCCGTACATGTAGTTGCTGACTTGTTAAAGTGTCTTTCCGGAGGCTCTGTTAGCAAATTATGGGATGAATGCAACCCTTCACCTCTGCTGTCCATTCAGCTGTAGCTAACGGCAAACCATCGCCATCAGATGTTATCGTTACGTTCTGGACTAGAGTTTCCATAATGAGTTGCAAGAATAAGTGGATGTGACCTTTCTGCTCGGCTGGAAACATGGGTCCAACTTTTCTGCACGGCTGGCAAAGTTGGGCAGCGTTTCTGAGCCGAGGACTCTGACAGCTACTTAGCTGCTTTGTTTAATCAAGCCTTGAGATTTGAGAAGGGTCATTTCATTGACATTCGGCTGCTCAGAACAACAGGTCTGCCCTTTCTGGCAGAGTTGGCAGTGGGAGCTCGAGTGAATGCCATGATTGCTTTTAGTTTATACACCGGAGAAGGAAAATAAGAGATCAGGGACTCTTTCCAAGGAGGTTGCAATTTCAAGGAGGAGCGGAAAGAAAAGTATGCTGAAAGAGGAGGAAAATAAATGCCATAGCTGTGGCGTGATGAGATGATACTCGCCCTTCCTCTGGCTGACTGATGTACCCTTGATGTCCTTTCCAAGTTCTGCCTTTAGAGGCAGTGGAGGCTTTTCTTTGTGTGTGTGTGTGTGTGTGTGTGTGTGTGTGGAGAAAATATTTTATTACACATTGCTAAAAAAGAAAAGGAAAGAGAAGCTGATGAAGATGAACACGATGAAAGTATTTACATCTGCTCTCATGCCACTGTGACAAAGCTTAATCCTACAGACTTGAATTTTTTTTTACAGACAAATGTGGTTTGAGAAGTGGCACAAAAACTGTATAAGTCAGTGAAATAAAACAATTATTTCTTATTAATGTTTCCTTTAGCAGCTGTAAACACTATGCAAGCTGTCAGTATTTGGACCGTGGGCTCAGCACAACCACCAACACTGCACTACTCACTTCTAAAATAAATAACGAAAAATTAATAACAGCAAAATAAAAGATTATAAATAAAAACTGCTGCTACAGATTGGTTCAGTGCCCATGCATTTGATTTAAAATATTTACATTTTATATGTACATAGTTTTATGAAAAATTGTACACATATATATTAAGATGATAGTTCCAAGACAGAAAGAAAATAAAACATCCAAAGCCAGTTTTGGGCCCCAACCTCAGGTTAGCAGAGTGAGGACAGACTGTTCTGTGTGTTTGAGTCACACATATTTGTCTTCTTATTCAGGTATTTGTGTCGTGCAGACATCAACAACTGCACCATTAAGCCCTCAAGCATTTATGCAGCACTTAAATACAGAGAGGCATAAATGTTCAGACAGCAACGTCTGGAGATGTGAATTATGTACTGTCCTCACCTCGGATCCTTAAACCTAAATCATGGTCTTAAACAAAGGTAACTGTAGGACGTCAGGGGAATTTTGAGTATTTTGGAGAAAGTCATCCCAACATTGCCTCTGGTTAAGCATTAGTCAAAAAGAAGTGTTTCTACTGAGTTCCTGAACAGAAAAAAGGGGAAAAAAAGGACAAAAGCTGGTCAGTATAGACATGTTGCTTCTTCCCCCAAGGCCATCTCATAGATAGCAAAGGATGATAAACTCCTACACAGACGCTGGACTGAAACTAGTTTCTTCTTTATCTCCCCTCATTCCACTCTCCCTCTCCTTTCCATCATTCTTCTCCTCCTTTTCCGCCCTTTCATGTATCGTGTTGACACTCTACCAGGGTATTTGTTTTGTAAGACTTTGGCTCAGCGTGATTTAAGCCCATTTCACCGAGTATATCTTTTTAAGGATCTACGCTCATCACTCTCTGTATATTCCATCCTGCTTATGGTATTAGAGACACTTGTTTGACTAGTATCGATGGCCGTCCCTGTGCGTAAAGTACATAATGTGTGTGTTATTTATATTACATCTATGGTACATAAGGGAAGTAGTTCCATGCTATTACTGACACTGGTTCACGGCAGACAAAACAATTTAAAAATGCAGACACAGACTGTATGTTTTACAGCTGGAGGATTCTACAAACGTCAGCAGCACAACAACCACAGTGTGTGTGTGTCGTGGTGTCGGCATTTAAATACAAAATTGTGGTTTAATTGGAGAAGGAAATAATTTCCACACAGTACTATTTATTAGAGAACATTGCAGGGAGAATTTGGCCTTCACTTAGTCAGAAGAGGGTGGCAGGATGCCACTATGTCAGCTTTTCCCCCAAAGTACGGCAGAAACCTCCCTCTGAAGCCTGAGGTCACAGCTACAGCTCTATTGTTGGAGAGACCTTGTGACAAACGACTGCCTTTGATCACTGGCTCTGCATAGTTAAACGTTTGGTAGTAATCTTACTCCATGAAACACAGTAAAGAACCACACTGTGAATCAATGAGTGACCTACACTGGTCTAGAAATTACTCTATAAGGATTATTTTACATGTTACGTAAAACAACGTATATCTTGTGGTGTATCTGTCTCACATTTCTTGATAAAGTTAAAACAGAGCCAGCAATGTCACGTGTACTCCTGTTGTTTCTCATTTACAGTCAGCATTTACTGTGATTTTCTATGATTATGCAGCTAATTAAGACTTTATTTGTTCTCTTGTTTTAGGCTGAGCATGGAGAGAGAAAGAGTCAGCACCATGAAGACCTTTCTCACTCCGCTGATGCCCTTTCTGCTCATCCTCATCCTTCCTGATGGCATCTTCTCCAGCAGCTGCCCCAAAGATTGCTCCTGTTCGACTCCAGAATCCATCCTGTGTTTCCAGAGACGCTCCTCCACCATTCCCAAGGGAGTGGACCCATCCACGAAAAGCATCTACCTCTTTGCCAACGGGATTGAGGGCCTGACAGCTGAGGACTTTGATGGTCTAGAGAACCTAGAAATGCTGGACCTCAGTCAAAACAAACTGACCCACCTTCCTGACAGGGTATTTGAACCTTTAACATCTTTGAGAAACCTGGACTTGTCATCCAACCAAATCACCCACATTTCAGAGGAATGCTTCCATGGCATGACGCTGCTTGAGCGCCTTTACTTGTACAGTAATCATATCGAGACCATCCACCCTGAAGCCTTTAATGGCTTGGAGCACCTGCTGGAACTCAAACTGCAGGGTAACCAGCTCACATCCCTGCCTGCTCTCTCAATGCCCCGACTGCTGCTGCTGGACCTTCGCTTTAATGTCCTACCCAATTTGGGTCCTTCAGACCTGCAGACCCCAAATCTAGAGGCACTCAAATTGGGTGGAGTGGGGCTCACCAGCCTAAACAAGGAGCTCATAGGCAGTCTGAAGAATCTCCATGAACTGGATATTTCAGGAAACCAACTTGAGTCCTTCCCTTCAGTGCTAAAGGAGACCCCAGGGTTGCTTCACCTCAGCCTGGCTGGGAACCCAATGGGTCCTCTTAAGGTTCAGGACCTGCAGAACCTTGGGGAGCTGTATGAGTTGGACATTAGCAGCCTCAGTCTGCAAGGCCTCCCTGAAGAGTTTTCCCAGCTCCTCCCCAACCTCAGAAAGCTCACAGTGGCAGAAAACCCCTTCAACTGCCTCTGCAACTTAGCCTGGTTCCCGAGATGGCTCAGATCCCAGAGCATCACCTTGGAGAGAACTGAGGAGACCCGCTGCCATTTCCCACCGATCAATGCTGGAAAGGTGTTAGAAAGACTGGAGCACAGGGACTTTGGCTGTCCCACCACAACTACAGTCACCACCAGTACTGTGAAAACTACCACCACCCTGCCTGTTCCTGTCACCACCCTCCCTACCACCACCAGAGCTGTTCCAGTCCCCAGGGCCAGTGACAACCCCACTGACAAAGAGGGTGACTTTCCCCTACCCCCTGTCCCTGCATCCCCCAGCAGCAGCAGCATGGACCAAGATGAGGAGCAGCATTTCTGTCCCTCTCACACCTGTCTGAATGGGGGTACCTGTCGTTTGGACCAGCACGGCCAGGTAGAGTGCACCTGTCCACATGGTACCTCTGGCATGTATTGTGAAGTCCAGAACCACCCCCCGCCTTCACCACCTGAAGCCGAGCTCCCCATGGCAACGGTCACTGCAGACGCACCTGACATCAGCTCACATCAAGAAACTGCAACCTCAATCTTGCTGGACCTCCACCGCTACATTGAAATGAGGCCTTACATCCGTGGAATCCGTCTAACCTACCGCAATCTCTCTGGACCAGACCGCAGACCGATTCAGCTCAGCCTCCCAGCATCCTTCCCAGAGTACAGACTCAGAGGCCTGAATCCCAACTCCACCTACACTGTGTGTGCCAGTCCATTAGGAGCTCCTAGTGGCATAGACAGTGTCTGCACTGAGGCCCACACAGCCCCTGAGAGCACCAGGGGTCCTGATGCACAGTTCGAGGACCCAAAGCTAACCACTATGCTGGTGCCTGCAATTGCTATCTTGCTCCTTCTGGTGCTGATAGCAGTAGCAGTGGGAGTGGTATGCTATCTTCGCAAAAAGAGAGCCAAGGGCCACATGGACCTGGACTGTGAGCCCTCCCAGCTGGAGCTGGATGGGGTTAAAGCTGGCCTAGACAATGGGGCACTGCCTCAAAAACAGCCCCAACTTATGATCCCTGAACCTGCTGTTCAAAGTAGTAATTTGGAATATGAGGTGTTGCTACTACAAGACCACTGTACATCAAATAACAATATGTCCTCACACAAGCCCTCCTACTTTTGACAAGTGGCTTTGATTACTCAGATCTCAAGGAGGATTTTTAATTCTTCAGCTCTGTCCCCCAAAGTGAAACAAAAAGAGCAGAAACTGCTGCTGGGAAAGTGGAGGACACAGTATCAGCCAACCAACCAGCACAGTAGAAACTGGATGTAACTCAGTGTCCTTTGGTTGTCTAAGCAGACATTAAACAAGTTCAAAAACATTTGTTTGGACTTAAGCATCAAAAGTGCTTCTACTCCTTCTACATGCTGCATCCCGCTTTAATAATATTTCCTCACTTACATTCAAGTGTCATGCTGTGATGCTGGGACTGACGGTGTGTTGTCATTGGCTGAAACGTGGGAATAGGAGACATGATGCCCTTCTTTATCTGTTCATAAAGGAGTGTGCACTGAAATGGGGTAGTGCTGCCCAACTGAACATTGTACCTCCCCAGGACTACCCCGAAGGGAACAGTGCTTGCTGTGAATGACGTTTAAGACACCAAATGAAGTTGTGCAGAGAAAATAGATGATGCTTGTATTGTTTTATTTGGCACGAAAACTTTGTTTGTATGTTTTTTTTTTTTTTTTTTTTTTTTTTTTTTTTTTTTTTTTTGTTGTGCAACGTAGTGACTGTTAACAGCCTCAGTTCCCTCCACCCCACCTCCTGTGACTAACAGACAAAACAGCAGATTAAAATCTTTGAAGATTAAAACTCGTTTGGTACCAGTAAACTCAATCAAAGGGCTTTGCCCCCAGAATGTCAGACAGTCTAAGTAGTTGTGAGTCTGGACAGAGTCGAGACTAAATCCCCCTTCTTCACTCTGAAGCCTTCAGCGAGCTTTGCCATCATAAAGAGAGAGCGTAAGCGGGATTACAAAACGGTACAGAGGGACGCAGTGGACTGAACCCCTTCTGTTTCAGTGTTCAGAACACTGAGTTTCAAACATTTTAGAGCTTGTTGTAATTACAGTCAACCATCACATGAGCACACCACAGCAAGAGACTTTATTTATTGTTTATATTCCCTGTAAGGGAAACTGTGTTGTCCCTCAACCACAGGTCACATACAACATACTACTACTGGGCTGGCTGACAACAAGAAAAGCAAACAGTGGATGTGTATTGTGTTTCTCTTAAAGTAAAAATAGCCTGCTTGATGCAATGCTATGCACAATTTCTCCTTGGCAAGGAGGGCCTGAGTGTTGCTCACTTGGACATAACCAGACTATGGGAAGACCAGATGAACAACGCAGTAAACTTCATGGTGTTTATGCTGTTGTGTGAGGGACTGGAGAAGCCACTGGAGGGTTATCATACGGACCGAGATCCAAATCTGTGAATATGAAGCGAAAGTAACATTTTGTGTGTGTGTGTGTGTGTGTAGGTGTGTTTGTGTAAGTGTGTGCATGTGTAGGTGTGTGTGTGTGTGTGTGTGTGTGTAGGTGTGTGCATGTGTAGGTGTGTGAGCATGTGTAGGTGTGTGTGTGTGTGTGGATCTCTTCTCAACTTCAGTGATAATGCAGGTACATGTTCTGTCTTGCGCAAAGACCTGCAGACATCATGTCACTATCAGTTTCCCCCTTTATGTGCCCACATGCCTCGGAGTACTTTAAGCCCCAAACAACTGTACCTGTAGGCAAACACACCAAAGACACATCTGTGAATGTTACCTGCAGTATTTCCAGTGCACAGTTAACAGTCCCACGCTAACAAAATGCCTTGAGAATCCTCGATCAAGTAATGCAACTGGAATATTTGTAAAATACAATACATTGAAGATACCCAAAAGTATTTTCGATGTGACTGTTCATTTTTCCCTGTTTATTTTGGGAAACTTCTTGGTGTCATTTGTTGTTGTTTTTTTAAAATTCTGTGAACTTATTTGTACAAGTGGAAAAAGTGATATTATCATTAAATGAATATCCAAAAGTAAAATGGTTCCAGTTGTCTTTTTTTTTTTTTTCCATCCAGGGGAGAGATGGGAGAGATCGCAGGAACCACAATGGAATAGAGAAATAAAATAGTATAGTATCAGTAAACATGATAAACAACAAAAGCTATATGTAAATTCTCCAGTAAAGACCTGCTGCTCTGAAAGAACACAATCAACTTGTTTCATTTCAAACACAAACATGAATGTGCTGAGTGCATATTGCTGGTGCATGACAGCTGAAAACAGGAAATGTAACCTGGAGATGCAGTCGACCACTACGTGGTGTTTGCTAAGATGCTCCATGTGCGAGAAGTATTTAACCTGGTAAATGGGAACCTGCAGTATTTAAGCTATTCCATTGTTGATATCCAGTAGTGCTATTCCTTATTCTAGTAAATGAATATCAAGAGCGTAAAAAACGTGAACATGACCTAAAAATGTTACTCTAAATGCTAATTAGTCTGATGCTTTAAAACAGCAGAGAACTAAAGACAGATTTTACTGTAAAACGAAGCTAAAAACAACAGAAGCTGTGCAAAAAGCAAAATGTGCTTTATATTGCTCGTTGGAGAACAGCTACCAAATCCAGGATTTTTCAGTTTCAAGTGCAAATTATTTAAAAGGTAGATTGTGTTCAAAAGTTTACTTAAAAAAATACATAATAAATGAATTGCTGCTTCTGTGAAAGTGATTTAAGGTGATATCGCCTTGCCATACAACATGCTAAAATGCTCACAACAACAGTGCTCCCTAAGTGTTTCTGCAAAAGCCCGTTGATTGTGCTAGAGTAAAAGCTGGAGAAATCCCAAGTCAGCTGGATTCATCTTGTAGGCAAAATAGTTGGGATGTGTCAGTATCAAGTGGTGGAACGAGAAACAACCCCAGAGTCAGCCTGCTAGGAAGGCTAAACAGAGCTACGCAGTGTTCTGGACTGTCTCTGCTGCATCCAACAGAGCTCCACCACCCAAAACAAACATTTACGAGACTGTTTAATGTGTGCTTTCGGTGGACCAGAGGCCTTGGAATTCTTCCGTACCAGCAGTGAGCTGGAGGCAAAATGGAAACAAAGATTATGATTGAAAACACTCAGATTAAGGTAGTAAGTGGATTTAACCGTTGTGAATGAGTCACTGGTCTGAGCCAAATGGGTGAGCTTTGCTTGCAAACCCACACAATAAACAGGCTGACCACCCATGTGTTTAATAGGTAGGATGCTGGTAGGGGACTGATGCAGGATGCACGCACACGTCCACACCCACAAACAAAAGCACGCATACACCGGCCCAGAGCTGGGAGCTGTTGTGCAAGCTCCCACGCTAACAACACAAACACATAAAACAGCACCACTCCTGTTGTGCAGCCACTATTATATCAATTTGCTCAGAGAGAGCAAACTTCCTGGTAGAAAAACAGGGGAAACAATGCACCCCCCAGAGGTCAATGAGTTTTAACTTTTTTGTTTTTCCCAAACTGTTTTAACGTCCGTGTCTCCCAAGATTTCATTAAACATATATACACACACACATTAGCATCTGCAACCGCTCATGTATGTGAATATGAAAAGAAGGGAACAGAGGGAGTGTGTGTCTGTTTTTCTACTTTCTTCCATAAAATAGTTCCTCTTTTCCTCCTGGTTTTAAGAGAAACCTGGTTCCTGGATAAAAGCCAACTTTGACACTCGTGCTGCTCAGTGGCCTCCATTAAGGTTTCCAGGGTTCTTTTTTTTTTTTTTTTCAATTATCAACCAAAAACATCCACACCAAATTACTTTTATGAGGATTTTTTTTTTTAACCCAAATTATTCATTTCTGTTTGTCCCACTATCTCTATCTTTTGTTTCTAGTTTGTGGCACATTCGGGTCCAAGTCGAGGCAGCCGGAGACGATGTGTTGAAGCAAAGGATCGTGTGGCTGCAAGAAGCGTTTCTATTTCCTCTGCGCGTCCCAATCTTTTATTCAAAGTTTTCCATTTTCCAAATAGCCCTGCTGCCCACACGGCACAGCTGACCTCCCAGTAACATCAAACCATGTCTCAGCCTCAGCCAGGATTATGTACAGTCAGCAGGAAATTATTCCACAAAAATCACAAGACAAACTACTTACAGTAAACAAAAAAACATTAAATGCGGCTTTATTAGAATTTATCCAAACACAAATCATAGTTCTTATTGTCTGAGGAGGGAGATCTTCATTGCTCCGGGGCTGTATTTAGTTTCTATGATGTTGCTAAGTGCTAATTATTAGTGCCCAGGATTCCTTTTAAAGAAATGTGGCAACAGAGAGTAAAAGAGCAGAGAAAAAAAACAGAAGAGCTGAGTGGAGAAAACACACCACCACTTTGTTTTTGGAACCTGGTTCTCTGGCTCCAGTTTCTGGCCTTCTGTGTTTCCCTACAGCACTCAGTCAAACTCCCCTTCCCCACATTCCACCCCAAGTCTCTCTGAAGCACTAATAACAGATGAAGTCGGTGTGCCACTGGTTCCTCTCGTGCCATAAGGCTGCCGCTCGGTGCCAGCAGATGGCCCAGAGGCTGCTCCGGCAAAAAGCAAATGAGGAGGGAAAGACGAGAAGTGAGAGCGAAAGAAAAACAGGAAAAGAAAGCAGAGAAAGAATTTGACTATGGTTGGTTCTTGGCAGCAAACATCAGTAGGCACACATGCGATTCATTTCACGTGCTGTTCGCTAGATTATTAGATATAAATACAAATGGCTGTATGATTTCCCCGGTGCACATATTTTCTTCTATACTAGAATTGACATGAGTCTCTTTCAGTCCTCCTCTCAGTAGAAAACAGCCTGAGCATCACTTTTACTGGAAATTGACACAACAAACTGGCAGGTAAGTAAACGTATAACAGAGATGAATGCTTGACATTTGTATAAAATGGGTCTATGCATGGCTGCCTGCAGGGAAGACGGAGTCTGTGTTCAAATGCTTATTTGGTTGTGTTTTTGAAGATGGATCTGAGTCTTCTGGTGCAGATATCAGTCTAATGTTGAACACTGTGTAACTACGGATGCTCACAGAGAAACCTGTGAAGGTTTAGCCTCCTTATCCAGGACTGTTCCATCTTATCTCCCTGCAGTCTCATGTTATCCAATTATCTGCCTGTAAATGTTTCATTTATGCCCACAATAAAACTTTACAGTCATGAGTTGATAATCTGACACTAAATGTAAAAACTTCTTTTACGTCGGGTAGCAAGGCTGTCGGATTGTCAAGAGGAGGTCAAGGTCAAGGAGGGCTTGATGCTGGAAGGCTCATTAGTTGTTCATTATTGTTCATAGTTGTTATAATAACTAGTAGGGCTGGTCCCAATAGCACCTTCTGGTCTCTGGATATTCAGGCCCACTTCATGATGAATATCTGAATATTCGGTGCAGTCGGGGGACACTTCCACCCCGGGGCAGCGCTCCGACGGGGTGGAAGTGTCCAGAACACACAGGCAGTACTTGGCTGCTGATGCTAGTTTAGTTAGCGCTCACACTTCTGTTTCCTCCATCGGTGGCGGCGGGGGAGTGGCAGATACGCTCCACCGTTACCATCCATGTTTACTTCCGTAAACACTGAGCACGCTCGCTGCGTGTGACGTCGTCGTGTCCTCTTCTGCGCATGCGGGACACTTTTGGGTCGTATGAAGTTCACACAGCAGATCACATACAAGTCGCATTGAACTGGAAACGTGAAGGAAGTCACAAAGAAATCCTCATTGAGCATCAAGTCCTGCAGTGTGAACGTAGCCAATCTGTGGGATTGTTCAGTCAGATAATACGCCGTCATCCTGATTGGTGACATTAAATGTCATGTCGGAGTCAGAATCCAAGGCTGTCGCTATGTTAAGGCTGTTTTTATGGGTTCTGTTGGTTTTTCCTCAAAACCTGTCAGATAGCAGGTTTTGGATTGTTAAGGGTCGATTATCGAGTCACGACTGTAGATGGTTTTATCCACGCTATAGATCATTGTTCAGTCTGCAGCTTGCAGATACTGTCATTATTGACGAGTCACCGTTCAGTTGGTTAAATCAACGAAAATCTTTACAGTCTGAACAATATACACCATCTAAGCTTACGTCAGTCTTTTTATAATCATGACAACTTCTGATAAAAATTCTGTTCAACCAACAAACTACCCACAGCTGGATGAAGGTGTTTGAATCGACAGGTGCGTTTAGATACAAAGGAGATTCAAAATCCTGAACTCAAAGTAAAGAAAAATAAAGTCATCAGGCTCATTTACCTCAACTTTTAAGTCAACTAATGTAAAAATTTGAGTTTCAATTACAAACGATATTAAGTTAATGCGATTACTAACAGTATGACAAAAACCTACGCCATCAAAATAATGTTTGCCACTTAAAAGATTCACTTAAATCAGTGACATCATAGACTTTATTCCATACTGATTTTAATCTCTGAACAGTTGCGACAGTGAGACACAAGTTAAAGTATCCTCAGAGACTAAGGTGACGTCTCACTGAACTCAAGTCAGAATATTTCAGTTTCCTCATATTTTAGAAGCTGGAACCAGAAAAAGTTTCCCCGATAATAACTGGAACCGATTATACCATCATTAGAAGAGATTATTGTTCTATTCGTATTTTTCGGCATTCATTTCCATTACTCTCTTAATTGCAGCATTTAATTTAATTTAAGTATTCGCCTGACAGGTTTCTGTGTTTCACAGCCGGTCAGGTGCTGAGAGACTCACAGCAAAATAAAAAAAACAACAAAAAAAGAGGAAACCAGTAGTGGAAAGTGATGATCTGACAAATGCTGAGAAGTAAGAAGAAGCAGAGGATGGAAAGAATTAGATGAAATTAAAGAGGCGGAGCGATGATGAAATGTGAGCGGAGACAGAGACGGAGTCAGGGACACGTACGAAAAAGTTTAAACCGTCTTTGGAAATGTACTGACGAGATTTAGTGTGTGTGTGTGTGTGTGTGTGTGTGTGTGTGTGTAATTAAAGAGCACCTAAACAGAACCGCCTGTCATGTTGGAAAGCAACCAGAGTGTGTTTCTCATTTCAAAGGAATGGAGGGACAGTGGGTGGGGAGATTTTTTTTTTTTTTTTTATTTAGCAAGAAATCATAAGCAAATGGTATTAATGAAGAGGAGTCGAGGCTGCCGAGGATGGAGATGAGGTCACGGAGGGTGAAAGGAGGCTTTCGACCACTAGAGCATATTCCATAAACCAGCAAGAGTGAAATCCAATAAGCCCCATATGATGAGCAGATGAAGCGAGGAGCTCGAGCGATCATTTAGACTAATCAGATCGAGTTACTCCACATGAAGCTTGTGTAAGGAAACAATTTCTTGCTCTTTCCGTTTTCTGACCCATCAATATGAGCTCAATTAATAGATGAGAAGAGGTTAAACTCGAGGTCAACAATGAAGACACAATTGGCAAAGAAAGAAATCCAAAACCCGACAGGAAGGTGTGAAAAGGGAAGTCATCTTGAAGGAAAACTTCAGAATCTATCAGAGCTACGAACTGTACAAACAGAAGGGATGAATGTGTGATGTGCAGGAAAAAGATCCAAATCGAAGCTCACAAGTTTTCATGAAGATCACCTCACGACTCTTTAATTTATGCACCAGGTTCTGCAGAAAGCTGAGCTCCACTTTAGCAACGATGCTTCCAAGGGTTTAATTATCAGCCTGACCAACTATCTCAGTCATTGGCATCGTTTTCTAAAGTGACTCGTAATGAAATAAAATCATTTTAAAATGCGTTGCTGGTGAGAGAACACAGGATGTGGCCACAGATGCCATCAAGCAGTGTCTGACTTTTACTGCATGTCCTTTCTCTCCACTGCATCGAATTAAAGGCAAGTGCCAAAATTAATCTATTTTTTTTTGTTTTGGTTTGTTTTTTAATGAACTAGCTTTGATGCAGCCGCCTCTCCCCGTCTGCAGTCACTCTGTGGCCTTCAGCACGTCCTGATTGCAGCTCTGTCTTTGTTGGATGCACATCACACATACTGGTCCATCACGCCAATAAACCATTTTAACACACTTTCTACGTTTTGCTAAAGTACTTCTTCTTTTGTGCAAATGTATAATGGTTCTAAATTTCAGTTGCTACTGTCCCTGATTGCTAATACTTGACAAAAACCCTCGAGAAAACACATAATCCGACCTCTGCTGCTCACTTGGTCTTGGTGAGAACAGCTGTTAGAGCCGATACCGTCAGAAACAAGAGCGGAGCCTAATTTTAAAACTCGGCTGCGAATTGTCACCAACTGTTGCCACACGAACATCTGGCAGGATTCGTACTATGTTTTTATTGTTTCGCGAGGATCCCGAAACCTCAACACTTGCAGCCAAAAATCATTTCAAACAAAGGAAACAAGAATGCAAGTGACAGTAAGTAGGAGCTTTTAGTGTTTCTGAGTTGATTCTCCTGGTTGCAGCTGTGTTGTTATTTCTTTTTATCATGTGTTTAAATGCACTGCTTCCACTTTCAAGGAAAAACTACAGGCCAAGAGACAGAAAACATCCACGTTGATCATATTTACATCTCCCCGAGGGCACAACGAGAGACCTCTAACTCACACAACACAAAAAGATTTTAAATTCTCATCTATTCAGACAATCAGTGAGTCTCGTAAAACAGCAAAAAACAAATTCAAAAATACAACTTTAAAGCACCTGAGGCAGCAAAATTGCATGTTTGCCCACTTGGAACTGATCTGTACTATATTACAGTCTTCAACCTCCCACACCAGCTTATTAAACCACCTGCGATCCGATGAATCTCATTTGTCACTGCTGAGCATCACACACGCATCCAGACGAAGGTAGGGGGGCAGCAGAGAGGACAATCATGACACAGCAGTCGTATTGTGCTGCGTCAGAGCTTCTGCAGCATCGATGAATCTGGTTTAAAGGAACTATCTGTGGCTGTTCAATGCCGTCAGAAGCTATGGAGGATTAAGTTCGGGGGAGGCTAACAGCTGACATGCTGTCGTAAAACATCACCTGTGGCTAAATATGGAGAGGAAACATGCCAAAACACCATAAAAAAAACAAACTACAGCTGAAATTATAGCCTTTAAATCTTGAGCTAAATATTTAATAGGAACCATGAGGAGCATCTGCAGCAGATATGGAAGTGATCCTGCACTGAGCAAACAGAAAATTACAACCTAAATCCCTCAGATCAGCAGCTCTCGTATACATTTGTTCTTTCAACAGGAGACTCAAGATCCAGCAAAAGAGGTGGGCGGCTTGACTATGAAATATGTCTTCTCGTCTTCCCTCTCTCCTTTAAATTCTTGCATTTCCCAGACATGCAGAAACATTTATTTATATAGCATGAAACCCTGCATTGTAATGTCTATAAGAGGAGCTTAATGACAAGGACTGAGCTCTCCAAAGCCTCGGGGTCAAGCGCTCAGGCCTCCGATACGTAACCTTTTCGACTCCAGCAGACATCCATCAGATGCTGCTGTGTACACATCCAGCCTGACTTTCAGACTCTGCTTGTATCACAGCCGTGCTATGTATACACATCTGCAGATTCCACATTGTTTGTGGCTGGAGCTCCTGTGTAATCTCAAGCCGAGCTGAGCTTTGCTGAAATGTGGGTGGTCACACTGCGCGTACGGGCAAGTAAAAAAAAAAAAAGAAAATAAAAAATTCCACTCAATTTATGAGCTCTACCGACAGCAGCACAAACAGGTACACGCTCACGGTCGGGGAATACCGCCTTAAGGCAACGTACAGGTATTCAAATTAGATTTAAATGATTTCTACGCCGTGTTTGTGTGTGTGGGGGCTGGAGGGTGGTGACAGGCACGGATTAGCAGCCTCTAATCCTTTTCATCACAGTAAGCACTTTACATACATCTCTTGGAGGATGGAAACCCTCCCCGCATGTTTAAGTGGATTAAATACCTCCAGCACGTTCAGTGAAGCTTTCATGAACACTTTTCATATATCAACAAAACTGCTCTTGACGTATTATTTACGTGGATGATGGAGGATTTCCAGTTGGTTGAGCGTGGTCTGGGAGTGCACGTGTGCGGACTTCAGTAATCCACATCAGTCACACTAATTCCACTTCCTCTAAACACACATCCACATCCAGCCCGTTAATGAACATTAACGAGGCCGCCTGACCTCCGACCTCTGCCTGGTTCGTCGACGTCCGCCTGACAAACACCTGTTTGTTTCCAACCGCGTCTCAGAGTCCGTCATTACACTCAAACACACAAAATGTTGATCTGCTAATCCTGTCTGGACAGTCACATGTGTCGGGGTGCTGATTAGTAGTGACGAGGTGAAAGAGCAGCAGGCTGGGGCTGGTTTACATTTCTGAGTCTCCGTCTGGATGTGGGTGCAGCAGCAGCTACAGATGCTGTGTACAAGGTTTTTATTTTGGTTTGTTATAGGTGTCTAACTTTTATAAATCATGAACAGAGCAGGGACTGTTTTGAAAAGTCTTCCTGTTTGCAGTCAGCCATGAAGCAGCAAACAGGTTTTTGCTAAAACTGACTTCATTTCAGTTTGTTTTTTTTTCACAACATGCACAAAAGGACCACAGAATAAATATGTGCTGGACTGATTTATTGTTGTTCTTGCCAAAATAACCAAACTAATTAAGCCTCTTTGTTTTTGTTTATCTCCACTCATGAATCAAATACTTTTCTGTAATAGATTTTCAAAAATCAGATCCCTGAGATTCTTTGAATGCACAATCAAGAAACCGTTTGCAGCTGTGCAACTTAAAAATGTAAGCGAGGCAATTCAACTAGTAGTTTGGAGTGTTTTACATGAGGCATTAAAGGTACAAAGAAAGAAAAAGCAAGACAATGCAAAGAGAAAATAGTTTTGAAAATGCATTAAAATAGGATTTGAAAGACTGAAACGAGGATTTAACGTGAACTAAGTGGTCACTGCAGCACATGGGCTCCCTGAGTTTCAGACTGTTGATTATCTCACTGAACTGAAGGACGACTGAGGATTTATGATATGTTTTGATAAATGAACAGCAGTGAGTTAATTAAACCTGCAACCCTTTTCAAGTTCGGACCACATACTGGCCAACCTCTGTCCAGTCCAGCTGGACCTGGCCGGGGCCTACGAGGGCATACTGTGGTCTGAGCCAGACCGGGTGGTGCTATGGCGACAAACTCATCACCACACAAGACAAACAGAAACAAGGCCCCCACGCTGCCAGCCCGGCCCGGTGGGCACCCCGAGTCGATGGGTTCACCCCAGCGGAAAGTCTGCATCAGCCCGGGCTGAGCCACTGTGGCTATGAGAAGGTAGCGATCCACCAGACCCCCCCACTGATGCAGCCATCACTTCCCAGGCAACCGCAAGCTAAATGCGTCCTCCATGCACAGTAGAAAATAGCATAGCTGTGGGGAGGGAGAGGAGTGGGGGGGGTGGTATAAAGAAATAACAGCAGAGGGCTGAGATGGATGGAGACGAACAGACAAATTAGGACTGGAGAGATTGTGGTGCGGCCAAAGAGGGAAACAACTTAATACAGGAATGAATATTGAGACCAAGATAAGGAGGAATCCATGAAGAGAAAGATGAGAAGACATTGAAGGGGGTCTGACAGACGGATGGAGTCCTCCTGAATACAGTAAATGGTGTGTGTTGGGGGGGGTGGGGGTCTCTCTCTACTGCAACCACCACATATTTTCCCCGTAAGGGATATAATTTATACCAAACCGCTAAAGGTCGGGAGCAGAGCACGCGGTGCCAACTCCATCTCAGCAGCCAGCATGGATGTTTTCTTCCTTTCTCTCTTTCTGTCTCTCTCAGCACTCTCGTCTTTTCCATCTATTTTTATGGGACTTACTCCAATAACTGCAGATTTTAGGCTGCGAGATGCGACCATACGTCTTTAAGAGTCTCGAGCTTTTTTCAGTGTGCGGTTGGCGGGCCGTCGGGTTCTCCAGTTGCAACGTCTTCATCGTCGTGGTCAAAAAGAAGAGAAATAAAAAGGCTCGGCGGTTCAGTTTTAATGAGAAAGTAAAGGGATTCACAAAGCTTTCAGGGAACAAAAAGGTGTCAAGGTGTCAGCATACTTTGAGAGAAATATTTGTCATATCATCCAAGAACTGCAGAACTAGCTGAATTTATCTGATGGTTTTTGAGGCTTTCTAAAGAGAGTATCGGACACTCAGATACACTTCATTCATAGAATAACTGGTCGGGTCGGAAGGATTTCTCTCACGCTTGTTTTTGATTCTTCGCATAAAAGGCTTAACTAATGGAAACGCTTGTAAACGAGACTGTCCAGAGGTATGTCAGTGTGGAACAGGTATAAAAACTGTTCAGCATGATGTACTAAATAGTTCACTTTCAAACTATTTGCACCTGTAGACCAGTAAATGTGCGTGTTGGAGGGTCAAAGGAGAGCAAAGAGCGGCTTTATAAAATGCCAGATGTGAGTTCTCCATCAATTCGATAATTTCACTTTCATGGTTCAGATTCCACCGGCGCAAAAACACAAAATCAAAACTCCTGCCACAACATAAAACGTCCTGCTAAAGATCTCATAAACTGGAAGCAACATAGAAGCTGACTTTTCTTATGAGGAACATAATAAAAGCAGTGGTTTGTAAAAAAAGTAAAAAAGTTTTTCTGTAAGACAGGAAAAAGGAAAGGAAAATAAAAACATATAGACAAGACAGAAGACAAATGCTGCTCAAGACAACACTAAGGAGACGTAACATCCTCTAACACCAAACACAGTTTCGTGTCTGCTGCAGACAAAAGGTTTGTGTTGAGCGTATAGAAGATATGAATGGCTGAACTTACTGTTTGTGATTGTGCCTCTGTGTTAGTTTGCACAGTAGCCTGATGCTGACTGTTCACAGTCTGCCGGCTCACAGCTTCACAGCGGCAGCGGACCGTGGACGGACCACGACGGCAGGATGTGTGGAGAGCAGTTAGGAATAATAGAAGCCCCTCACCAGTGCCTGTGTATATATTTCTGTCCATCACGCTTGTGTTCTCTCAGTCCAGTGCTAATGAAAAGTGTGCTCCCCCAGAACAGCGCCCAGGTAGGTCAGACAGAAAGACCCAGCAGCTCCCAGCTTTGTCCCTTTGGACTCTAAGGAACAAGTGGTTCCTACAACCGGGCCCCTTCTTTCTCAGTTGGCCTTTTGGTCAGACATGTTTGTCTGAGGCGCTTTGTGAAAGAGTTGTTCTTTCACCTTCACCCCGAGGCCCAATTCACACAGATGGCACATAAAGAAAACCACTGAGAAGGAAAACCAGCAGGATACAGTAAACATTTGGGTACAATACTGAGAGAGCACATCAGCGTTTCACTGACTGTCTTTCAGAGAGCGAACACATCTTTCAACAATGAGTTCCTGTTTTGGAAGGTAAAAAAGACAACATTAGGATTATCAATCACCACAGTCAGGCCGGAGCGACTATTTCAAATTAAACTGAAGTAAAAACAACAGAATCAAAACTGGAAAAAGATAGAGTTCATAGTGTTTGTTTGAAAATATACTATCTTGTTAAAGTCTTGCCTACGCAGCGCTTGAACGCACGGTTGAAGAAAGACACGGATGATTTAGTCTTGGTCTCTCCAACTGTCAAATCCTGCTGAGTGATGATGAATGCTGTTTGGCTTGTGGTCCGCATGTGCTGAAAAAGGCAAAGAACTGGCAGGCGCGTCCAGGCATGTATACGTATGACAGCGTGTCACACTGCATGTGAATGCATCCAGCTTCAGTATGTGGCTGACCAGTCCAGCCTGCTGGTAGGAACGCAGCTCATTACTGAGAGAGACACCTGCGCAACACACGCATACCTGCATGCAGAGTGCACAGGAAGTGTGCTTGTTTTTTTAAATATTGGGCTTAAAGACATTGCTAACCTTGTGCACTGTGTCGCTACACACACAGAAACTCCATAAACTTTATAGGAAACAAAGCACAGCAGAGTATGTCGCACCAATCATCCTTGTAGGTCTGTTTCTCTGCACCAGTGAATGCAGCAGGTCAGTTTTCACTGTCGTTTAATAGCTGATAATTTAAAATAGCAGATTAGCATGCTAATTTGGCTCCTGTAGTGTTAGAACTATCTGAACTTAAACAATTTCTCGAACCCAACAATCACAATAAAGTCTGTTTTTCTCATCATCTTTTGTTGCCTGAAGGGGGAAAAAAAAGTACAAAAGACAGCAAAGGCACAATAGAGGACTTAAACTGTGAGCTCTTGCAGGACTCAACCTCCCACTTGTCCCCACTCTTAGGTCATCTGCCCCTGCAGTCCAACACAAAGCATCCATACTCTAGCTGGCTGACTAATTGACCTCGCTGAAATAATGTTAGCTGGCCTCATACAAAGAACTTTCAGTGGACGTTAGAGCAAGAAAGTCCACAGAGGTTTCTTCAAGAGCACACAGAATAAAGACCAACTGGTTTCCCCCCTGAGGCTCCTCCACCTTTTCTTCTCGTCTCCTTCTCCAACCTACTCTGCACAATGGTGAGATTATTTCCTGGCCTCCACCTCCTCCTCAACTCTCCCACCAATTACGTTTTGATGAAATTTTTTTAATCTGCTTAGGCCAAGTGCACTTGCACGGACGCGCACACAGACGGAGCGGGAAAACAGCGAGGCCATGCAGGTGCAGAGCAGCTTCTGTTGTCAGAACATTTCTATAGAGAGCAGTGATGCTGCTCAGACTCTTTTCCACTCAGCAGCAACATGTATGAACACATGAAGACAAACACACATCTGGTTTGTACGGTTATATGACCAGTTATGCGGTGAAAGCACACGCACAAGGACAGAAGCGGCCTCAGCACTTTTCCTGTTAAACTAAGCGTGTTGTATTGAGTTTCAGACAAATAAGGTCAACGTGGGAAGTGACATCAGCACATGTGGCCCACCTGCCACCAAACAATCAAAGAGCCTCTTTGATAAAGAATTTCCTTCTGTTTTCTTCGAGTTTCCTTTTCAGACAGCAGAGCTGCCAATGACGGGCCGCACATCACTGGTTTCTATCATGGAAACACGATCATAAAGGAGAATACAATGAGGAGACAATCCACCTTGCCTGCTCCCTCTATTAAATGATAGGAAAAGTCTGCTCACTCAAACCCACTTTAAAACACAGGGAGAGCTGGGCTGGATTTGCCAGATGTGGATGAGTGCTGTGCAGATGCTACACAGACCATTCAAAAGTCACTGGTTGACATATTGTGAGATCAGCCGTGGCATCACTATTGATGATTATAATGTGCTTAAGTATTTCTTTTTCTGGCTCAAACTAGAGTGAACAAAACAAAAACTATAGTGTCCAAGTTTCAGCTTTTGATTAACTGAATGGCTAAGCATAAGGTGTGTTTGGCTTTATCATTAATCCATGAGGAAAAGATTTAGTGATTTTACTGTTGGTGTAACATGAAGCCGCCATGATGCCAAAAAGTCTGAATTAGCTGCTGAGCTCTGCAAATGCAAACAGCCTGGAAGGCCAGTGCATTGGAAGAAGATTAAGAGGAGCAATAAAGAAATCATTGAGCAATCTTCCAGTTGTAGAAGTAACGAGTATAACGTCTGAGAGTTTACTAGAAGAAGCAGATTTTTTTTTTGTGCTAAGTCTTTAAGAAAAAAGGGCAAGTTTGCAGTTTGTACAGTGAGTGCAGAAAGACACCGTAGAGTTCTGGACAGATGAGAAAAAGATCAACGTGCACAGCACCAGTGTGACGTGAAGATGAAAGCGTGGAGGAAAACTGAAACCTCTCATCATCCAAGAAATATGATGAGATGACATTTTACTTTGGTCACTTCTGACAGCAGCAGCAAGACAAGTGCACAAACATTCACCAGATGCAAGCAAAAGCATCCAATCCGGACAAAATAATGTCTCACAGGAGGGCACTGACTCTAAAGCTCTTAAACTAAAGGAATTTTAACATTTGTTGTTACAGAATTCATGTCCAGCCCACTAAAATGTAAGTGTAATAAGTAAAGTTGATCTGATGTGGAAGCAATACCCTCAAATTGAAGCTGAAAGCCAGCAAATTATTCATTGCTTTGATCCCAAAATAACAACAAAACTGTGTGACAATAGTTTGAAATGCACAGTAGGTTTCAACCACTTTTAATTAAATGGCTGTTTACAAAATGGAGGAGGTTCCAACTACCACAGACTATATGCGTGTCTTATCTTGGACTGTGTAATTTAAGAGTCTATTTTCATTGCATCTATAAATTTGAATGCATGTCTTTGTTCATCTGTATCTTCCTCACTGCCTTCATCCCTCCATTATTCTCGATTATGAGGCCATGAGGTGTGCAGCGACGGTCTGCCAGGCCTGCAGAGAGGGTGTGGGCAGGGCAGAGGAAACCAGTGACTAATGAGAAACACACTTCTCTCCATCACTCAGATCATTCTTTCTACCGCAGCAGAGAGAGAGAGAGAGGTGGCAGGCGTCCAGAGGCCAGGCATGATTTAAAAACAGGAGCTGCCACGGTTCCCGAGTCTCATGAAAGGGACAATAATGAGTCTTATAAAACACATGCATGCGCTGAAAAGACACTCGGGAAGGAACAAAGAAACACAGAAAGACACATTTAACAGAAGGAGCACAGTTAAGGTAACTTAAAGGAGAAATTGCAGAAATACTACTCACTGATAGAAAGTTTAGAAAGAAATATACATGAGACAGGATAATTGCTGAACAAATGGAGCAGCAAGTGGATTGTCACACAAGCTACTCATAGTTTGGAACCCACACTATCCCTTTGCATTAATACGAGCAGTGTGTTAATTCATGTCCTGACATTGCATCCATATGCGTGAATAAAAGCCTGAGCTGTTTCCACTTTAGCCCTGCATCTTCTGTCAATCCACCTTCCATACATCTCTATCAGACACTCTGCTACCGGATATCTACTCTACAGAGCAGCGAGCAAAGTGCTGAAACGGACCCGAGACGGGCCAAAGTAGCGCAAAGGTTTTCTGGTAGGGCGAAGGTCCCAAATGTTATTGCGGGTGCATTTTTAATAAATTGCAAAAAAAAAAAAAAAGACATTTTTCCAGATGTTGGAATAAAAACAATACCAGCAGCTGCAAGTGCAACTCTGCTTCTGTTTTTGTTCAGGACGGAAAGTGAAGTCTGACACTGTCTCAAACTCCGAACCTGAGACGATCAGAGTGAGCTTTCCAGAAAAAGCCTTCCAGTTTCGGGTCATTTGTGTAATTACCTTAACAGCATTAAGACTTGAGGAAACGCCACGTAATGCAGAGCAGCTTCCTACGGCCAGCTTTGTCTGCAAGAACTACAACTATGAAAGAAAATAAACACGTGCAAAAGGTGAATGGAAAAAGAGGTGACGGGAGGAAGGAGGAGGCAGCTGAAGGTGGGAGTGGGAGACTTTCTATTTTTTATTCTGTGGTTGGTTCGCACAAAAGGGTCCTTCTGATCCCTGGAGTGCTGAGCACATACCTGTGGGATGAAATCAAAACCCTCTGCGAATTATATTAAATATGCCCTGCCAAATGCTCCACATACTTCCATGTGCTTTCACCAGTTCTGAACAGCTCCATTAGGTTTCGCTCTTTGAAAAAAAAAAAAGCATTTAATTATAAATCCAGACACCTTTAAAAAAAAAAAAACAACTTCCTGCTTCATCTAGTAGAGAGAAGAGTGAGAGGCTGAGGACAAACAGTAACAGACAGAAGGTCTAAGAGGTGGCCAGGTAAGGATAAAGAAGGATTTGCTGAAGGATGACAGCTGTGTTTCTGACAGGATAGTAAGTCGAGGAATAATAGGCCATTTCTGGTTAATCACAGGGCATGAAAGAAGAACAGAAGATTTTTCCAACGAGGTGTTACGGAGCAGAAGGAGGTTGGGATTACCATATGAGCTTCCACAAAGAGCCAATAAAAGCTCATAGAGAGACGATATCTCTAAAAAAATATGAGGGGATTTCAGAGCTCCCTCCTCCTCCTTTTCATCCTCTCTTCCTGGTCGCACTCCCCCTCCACTGAATCACAAACTGAAACCCCAAATGACTAACAGATTCCAGGCACCATGTTTCAAATGTCAGAACGCCTAGTTCAGGTTCTTTGACAGAGCGTGTGCGGCCACATCTTTACTCCGTACCATCCCCCCGCTGTCCTCGACCCTGAAGATCACCTGAAGATTGTAGTTTTGCTTTTCCCTCAGCCTGAAACATCAGTTCCTGAGCTGGACCAAACAACAAAGTCCTATTTTCTGTGAGGGAGTGAACTCTGAGAAAGGAACAAGGTCAAACTATCGCTCAAACATTCAATGGTGTTTTTCTGGTCTGGTTTGGTTAGCGGTGCTGCAGCTGCACCTAATCCCCACAGGAAAGCCTTCATCTGGGACTGATTTTAGCTGGGGTGGGAGAAACGGGGGACTGTTCTGTACAAAGCGAGTTCCCTTGTGGGGCACGGGCCTCTTCTCAATCCATCTGATTAAAGGGAGTTGGGCTCAATTACACCCACTGACTGGGCCCTGCTCTCAGGCACGACCCACCAACAAAAACACACAGAAATAGATGGTGGAGGGTCACATCACACCTGGAGCTCTCCCATCAGTCCGCCACAGAGCCCAGCAGCACACTCCGTCAGCGGGGGGCAGGTTCTGCGTCCGACCCGTGACTGGGTTGGGAAAAGGTCGACTCTCTGGGGACAGACTCATGTCCTCTCCAATCAACATGCTGGTGGGCACCGGGTCACTGTGGTCCGTTTTAATCAGCCTCCCGTCAGAAACAGCGGAGCGGCCGAGGTTTGCCGCGACATGAAGCGACAGAAGATGCCGGCATGTGAATGTGTAAGTGTTCGGCTGTATCTGTCTGTGCACCAGAGGGGAGGAGGACATGATGAGGATGATTACAGGGGTCACAGGCTGAACCTTCTCAGAGGTTCCAAACCAAGTGACCCTCAGAGCTTTATGACACCTACAAGCAGGCAAACATCACCAACAGTTAGTGGAGTTAACTGTGAGCGTAGCTGCTGCAGCGGGAGGGGGGGTAATTATTCTGACGTCTTAAGCATTTACGCAGCAAGCTGGTTGCAATCGTGCCCAGTTGTAAAGTTCACTGACTGCAGCTGGCTTAAAGGCCCAATTAAACTCATTATAATAATTTGGGTTTATAGAGGGAAGAGTACGGGGGAGAGAGCAGCACACAGATCCACACTGTTCTCCGGCGTCCAGATCTTGCAGCTTGTGTGGAAAATGCAGTAATAGGTACCTTTGCACAGTTCAAAACACCGTCTCAGACTCATCGCCCTACATCCCTCATTTTTCAGTCTCCATTTCAACCCCAACCAAAAAATAAACACCCCCCCCCCATTATTCTCCATCCAAATTATATTCCGCCCACAGCCCCGTTTCACTGGCTCGTGATCTCGGGCCTCTTTATGTTGTGACACTCCAAAGAAAACAGTCCTACTGAATGTTGTGGACAAGCACAGCTAACCTGATACAGGCCAGTCACTGCTCCAATTACACACCATGTTTACCACAGAGCTTTTCATTAAAAACACACAAGAAAAGAGGAACAAATCCATCTTTATGTGTGCCCCTCAGGCCTGAAATGACAGGGAGGAAAAGCCCACTATAGATGTTTGACTCTGAGCTTCCTCAGCTGCTCATGTACAACAATCTGTTAAGTGAGGAGATAAAAGTTCTCCTTTTAATTACCACATTCTGCCTTTTGCATATCTGCTTGTTCTTACACAAGAGATGATGCAATGCAGAACTAAAAAGCACATTATCCACAGATAATCCACCATGATAACAAACCAGAAACAAAGACGCAAAACAGCGTCAAAGGGAACTTAAGGACAGAAATATCCTGAGGGGAAAGTCTGATTAATGTAGATGTATAGTGCCTTTACTGAATAGAAACTGCATAAATAGTGGCCCAGACCTTTATCCTGCACTTACATTATAAACAACAAACTGAAAAAGATACAACGAGATTGAGTAAACAGATATTTTACCTAGAAATAAGTCAGCGCTTGCTGTTATCACGATTATGACGACAGTTGTAGCATGTTTAATAAAGGGTTTGGTCAGCACCTGCATGGATACGACTGAACAGGAAGCAGTCGTCGTATTTTCACCTAACTCCTGAAGCCTTGTTTGTTTTTGACAGTCCTGGATGTTTCCCACCAGCGGGCGAGAAAAGAGCTTCAGGATGTAACGTGGGGACAAGCACAAGATCCTGAGCAGTGAATAAAAACAAAGATCCCTTACAGACATATTTAACACAAGACATAAAAATGGAATAAAACAACCAGAGGTCAGAAGTCTAATCGAGGTGATGAAAGAAAAGCCAAAATTAAATGTAGCACCGAGAGAAAGGTGAAGAGCATACTGCAGCCAAGAAGTGAGGAATGAGGAGGAAAATGGCAGCAAAGGCCAAAGTCCCATCTGTCATTTACTGCTGGTGTGCAGGCATCTGGAATGGATGTGGCCCTGTGAGTTACAGCTCTCTGACACAACATACCGACATCTGAAGTGATTTAATACAGGACATCAGCACACACCCTCGCAATTACATCCAATGGAAAAAAAAATAATCACAGTATTTTTAAATGAACTAGTATCAAAATACAGGAAAACCATGTCTCAAATTCAAAGCTAATGAAATTTACTTAATAAATCCAAGATGATCTGCTCTTCTGTTGATTTAAAACGTGTGGAAAGACTCAGAGAAAACCAGACGATAGCTGAATACGGAGAATTGACAGCTTGTCCCCAGATGAGCAGGACCATCCCGGGGATTCATCGCCCTGTGTGCGCTTTCTCTTCACCGTCATGCCACCAGAACGGTAGTAACGGACTCAGCTTTGACGTTCCTCCGTCCAGAGCGGAGACACCTCAGAGACAAACCTTCCAAAAAAATTAACCAGTTTACTTTCTGCGGTTTCCGAAGACACTCGCTTCCTGGTTTGTGGGGATTTTGTTTCCAGATATTCGGTATCAACGGCAAAAAAAAAATAAAATGTTTGTTATGGAAATGAGGAGTAAACAATGTCTTCAGATATTCTTAATTTCCATGGAAAGCACGCCGGCACCAAACAGTGCGATGATTGCACAGAGTCACTAAGACAGACGACTATCTGTGGAGGAAATGGAGACGAGCGCGAGGGCAGAGAGAGCGGAGGCTGTTATTTAGGATTTTCCTGTGTCAACTCCTAAAACTCTCACAAAGTGGGGATAAACAATGACATTCCTCAGCCCAAGGCGACCAAAGGGAAGCGGTCTGTAATAAAAACTGTTCACAGTGTTTACAGAAAACTTACATTGCACAGCTTCACACTCTCTGGTCCAACCACACATGGAAGTACCATCTCCAGCACCTGATCCAAGCAACAGATCCGTACTGCTTCGTGCAGCCACGTCGCTGCGTTTTTACAGTAAGAATAATGACAGCACACGCACTTAACCCGCCACAGCAGGCTGCATGACCTCACGCGGTCCGGTCAGCTCCAGTTTGGACTGACTTGGCCCGCGAACCTGTTTATAATAGCACTAAAATGCATGAGCTGGATCTGACAAAGGAATCCTCACTTCCACCCCCTCTGTTCTCCTTCGTCCTCCTCTCTGGAGACCAGCCACGCTCCGGCTATCCTACGGTCCTCGGCAGCCGTGTTCGGAAAAACAAACAGCGGCTGGAGGAATGACGAGCAGAGATGTGTGAGTGTGTCTCTCTGCTGTTTCCTGACTCTTACGGACGTCCGGCACACACTGGACCCTGTGTTCTGACCCAGGAAATGGCAGGAATGTGGAGGGACAGTGTCAAAACCCTGGGAGGTCCACATGCCTGTCGATGCCTCCGCACATCACTTACACACACATGACACACTCATATGCACGCACCACAAACCACACAAGGACACACTTTTGACTTCTCTCGTCTCACTGACGGGCATTAAAGTGCAACGAGGTCAGCGTGGTTCTGTCCGTTACGGAGGACAACGGATACAAAACTGGACTCACCCGCTGGAGGAGCTGAGCGTCGCTGAGCTGAGCGAAGAGTTCAGCTTCCTGCTGTCCCACAGCCTCACCTCACGACTGCGCGTCTGCAGGTGCAACAAAACGAGACACAAAGCGCTGAAAACGCCGGCAGACACAAAAGAGCTAAATCAGGAAGTGACTAAATTCAAGCGTCCAGGTTCATCTGACAAGTTCGGCGCTGTTTGATGGTAACACACACTCGTCACATCATCTCAGCAGCAAAAATGACAACTTTGCATTGTGTGGCATTTTTAGCATAAAACCAAGTGCTGAACAGCGAATTCATTTTAAAATTCTGACAGTAAATTGGAGCCTGCTGGTAGAAAAAGTGAGTTTCGATATCGAGTGTGGAATGATAATGCCAACAGTGTTTTTTAAATATCACGGCTGGCAGCTCAACAGCCAACATGAGCCTAAGACCTCAATTTAATGCTTGCTTTTTACCTCAAATAACATCTCTACCTCCTTTTTTAAGGTTAACACAATATTGGTACTGGATAAAAACGGAGCAACACTGCTACGAAAACATCTCCAGCAGCAGCTTGTTGAATCTGTTCCTGTCAAAAAACATTTATGCAAATACACGTGGTGGACATCAAAATTAATCAGATAGTTAAAAAACGAAATGCTTTACAGAGGGCAGATAAAGACACACATATCAAATGCATGTAGTCAGAATAAAACATTTTTAAAAAGACACTGATTCAGTGATTATCAGGCAGGTCATTCTATAACAGCCTCATCTAAAGCTTTGCTGAAGGATTCTCACCATGTCGAAGCCGGTGGTGAGCAAACGGTCGTCTCGGACCCACAGGATGCGAGAATCCTTGTTGCTCTGGAGGCTCTTGGCACTCTGAGGGACAAATAATGCAAAAAAATAAACACTCTTGATCCAGACTACTTTCAGTCAGTGCCTCTGTGATGAACCCCGACTCTAAACATAACCTTGAGGTGTAGTTGAAGATAATGAGGGCAGTGATGAGTGAATGATTTGCAGGGAAGAGAAGGAGGCAGACGGGATTCCCAGGTGTCTCAGATCCCTGAGGTTGGACAGAACAGGACTTGTCCCATGAAAGGAGGGCTTGTTATTGTTGATGTTGTTGACAAGGTGACTTCTAAAGTGTGGCACTGCTTGTGTGTGTGTGTGCCTGTTATGTGTGTTTCTATGGGGAACATATGTCAAAACAGTGCAGCCCGGTTTGATAGGTGGTCTTCCAATATAAATGGAGGTGACGGCTGAAAACAGTGACAGTGTTGACATGTGAGGAATGTGCAGGATGTCAAGACAACATATTAAAGAGGGATCATGTGATTGCACAGGGTTTTGTAGGTATTTTACTCAACAATGAGCTGCTATTGAATCAGGCCATTTACTGTATGTGCTGTAATTAGGAACAGAAGAGGAGAGACGGATGATGTCGCTCTGCTCGCTCAAACTCCATCAGCTCCTCTAAAGAGGGGTTCTTCCTTAAAACCCCTCAGGAAACTCTTGCATTTTAGCGCTCATCTGTCAGGACAGGTAGGACTTGTACAGTCTGACAACCACAGAAGTCAGTAAGCCCTGTGGTGTCTGTGCACTAATGCTGGAATTACACTGAGCTTTCCCAGGAGAGGCAGCACTCAAGTTTCCATGGAACAAGAGCTGTTGGCTGCTCGGCTCACGGTGTTCCCCAAATTACTGCCGTGTCTTTTATGGCCCTGCTGAGGAACAGGCTGAGGACGGACGGACAGAAGAGGCTGAACACCGACTACTGCAGAGTTCAGTCCTGTGGAACTGTTAAATGGTCGCAGATGACGACGAGAATTTAAGCTTCCATGTCGACCCATGATACCGGGTAGGTTAGAGGGTAACAGGGCTCTGCACTACACAACCACCTAACATACGAGTCCACTGGGCATTTCACATCCACAGCCGAGACCAACTGTTGCACACAGAATAATTGAAGGCAGTCTGAGCAGAGTTCTGCACATTTATTTAGGGTGGGACCGACACATGTTCTAACTCAAAGCCCACTTCCTTTTCTCTCCTTTTTGATCTCACAATTCCAACCTGGTGGTTTGAGAATGGACTGTTGAGGCGTAGAAAAGGAGCAAGTTTTGTCTCAAACAAGCATTTCATTGCCTCCTGATCTCAAATCCTCTCTGTGCACTTGTTACTTGTTAACAATGACCAGCTGTACATTATGTTAGCTCAGGGGTGCAGCAGTCTTTGGGACGGAAGAAAACGAAGGATCAGGGTGGTAATGTTAACCAGCGGCACTGCTGTTTGTTTTATTGATTTCAGCAAAAAGGAATTTTAAAGTTCACTCCCTTTCCCATTGGGTTACTGTAATTATCTTATCTTGCTGAGTGGAGACAGACTGAGAGAAATGAGACACGGATTTCAGGATTAGTAATTTCTTGATAAGCAACCACCAGCTCAAAAATCAGGTCCTCAGATAGTTTGTACTGTTGTCACTAAACAATACCCAAATGATGTCAGGACCAAGTTAGAATATGTAAAAAAAATATTTAGGAAATGTTTTGTGACTGTCAAGAAATTAAAAATGTCCCAAAAAAATGACATTTAATTGTTATTCAGTTTGAGGTTTTGAATGTTGTTTTTACATTAGATCATCTATGTTTTGTTTGTTTTTATATCGTTTAAAAATTCTGTAAAAATTCTGTAAAAGTGCAGATTTTTTACAGTGTAATAGGAGCATTTTATTCACTGATGCTTGGCCAGCCAACCTCAACAGGACAGAAGCCAGTAAGTGCATCCAGCCGACGTGAACACAAATACAGCTCAGGATGAAACACAGGACGGCCCAAAAACCCTCCACTGACATTTTTACAAGTATGTTTCTGTACAAATTAAATAAACCAAACACATCATGTATAAATTAGGGCACTTCAAAGGCTTTTTACTCCAAGCCAGACCTTATGCTAAGCTAAGCTAATTGATCTGCACTCACACACACAGACATGATAGCAGTACTGGTGTTCTCTGTGAGGAAAGCAGCAAAGCTATATGAGCTATGTTAAGCTCTGCTCTAGTTATGATGATGGGGCCTGAAAGCTTCTTCTCCAGCTGTGGGTTGGATGCAGAACGAGCGTGTTTCCTGGTGCGTGACTGTGGCTCTGGAGGAAGAGCAGGTTGGATGTTCAACCAGTTCAGCTCCTCCCAATGTCCATGTACCCAAGTGTCCTTGGGCAAGACACTGAACCCCAAGTTGCTCCTGAAGGCAGACAGCCATCCATGTGTGAGTGTGTAAATGCACTTTTTAAAGCTCTACAGTAAAAAAAAAAAAAAAGTGCAACATTAGTGCGGTCCATTTACCGTTCCAAAAACGTTTGACTTCTCCACAAAAAGTAAAGTTCAGGCCAAGACTCCTGTGCTGGAACCGTCTCTGTCAGTGAAATAGAATAAACTATAAATCTTCAGCAACTGCTCGTTGGCCACACTGGTGGTTCAAACTGAATTTTTCGTGCTCAGCTATGAAGGGACTCGACGTTGCTTCATGTGCACTTCTACTCCTGCACCTCTCTGAGGGATGATATGTCTTTCTCCATACCACTGTTTTATCTGACACCATCTGCGAGTTGTACACATGTTTTCTGGCTCCTGCTGTGCTCCCATAAAGCTTTATCCACTAAGAGGGTTTACAAAACACTACTGACCTGGCTCTCAAACACGTCCCTGAGGTAACACTACCAAAGCACTGACAGAGTTGATAATAAGTCCTGGATTGAATAAACACTTGAGTCGTTTTTCAGCCTGCAGTCAGCTGGTAAGCTTCATGCAGGTAACCAAGCTCATATTTGCCTTGATAAGTCCTTTCTAGTGAGTCAGTTGAAAAATAGCCAGAGAGGTTCAGAGTAAACTCAGACTTGCAAAAAGGCGATAGATCAGAGAAACAGCGAGGGAAGGCTGCAGCTAGTGCGCTATAAACAGACATGGAGAGGATTCATTGCCACTGAGCTGTTCATCAGCAGCACAACTGGCTGATTTCCTTCCAGGGGCAACACAAAGGCCTGGCATTCTGACCAAACTCGGAGCAAGTCGAGCTCAGACTATTTTAAACCGCTGAATGGAGATGCATGTGCTTTCTGATTCGTATTTTTGGCAAACAGCGTGACATTCCAGTTATGTTCACACTGCACACACGAGTAAACAGCATAGATTCGGCATCATCACGTCTTTGCCATATTCAGTCACAGTGAAGCACGGCCGAGCGCCAGATGAGTTTGTCTGAGTCTGATGTCTACACTTCCCGAAGCATCGTCGGTATTACTCTGTAACCAGCAGGAAAGCAGAGTCATAAGATATAAAGTTAGAAGGTCTGAGCCTGTACTGGAGCAGAGCAGAGCTTCGAACTGAAGGCTGCAAACTGGGATTATATTCAGCAAATACTTTGTCTGAATTTCAAAATCGACTACGTTTTTCCCTTCTGTACATACTATTATGTACTATATTTTAATTAGATGTGCAGTATTTCATTTCATGTTCTAACTGCTCTATTCTAACTACTTATTTTATCCCAGAAATGTAATGTTTTATTTGCTATTCTACTTTGTAGTCACTGCATTTTTTTATGTTGTCATTTTGTTCAGTTTTTTTTCCTTTGGGATTAAGAAAGTTTTATCTCAACTTATCAGAAACCTGTTAGCAATTTAATCAATAGCTGGTGACATATTTCAAAGTCAGGAAAAGTCAGGAGCTCCCAACAGTTATTAGGATTCATCATGGAGGGATGAATGTCTGCACAAAATCTAGAGTTGTTGAGACGTTTCCAGACAATCCCAACAGCCACACGCAGGGGCAATAAAAACAATTAGGGCTGTGCACGCCCACACTAACCTCTGTCCTCCTTTTAGACTCGACTACAGAGTGGGGAAGACAAAAAGACAAATTTCCTCTTCGGGGGATCAATAAAAAAACCTCACTAAAAATATATCACCTTTCTGTGAACCCGCTCTGGAGCAGAAATGCTTAGTTTTGCCATTACAGCATCCCTCAGGCCTTCGGTGCAGCCAGCCAGCAGGCAAATAAACCGGCCTGTGCAGACATCACACATGCTCCATACATCACACCGCCATGAGGTCACCTTCCACCGGATCTGGAGGCACGTGCAGCTCCGAGCTTTAATGAAGATGTCATCAGTCAGTTGAGGATTAGGGGTTCGTGCTGGGCCTGCATTCACCGTTTCCCAATAAACAGTGTTTGAGCTGAAGGAAGCGTAACGCTGCTAACCCCGGGGCAGCCAGAGGACGCAACATCTGGACCCTGAGAGTGCGTAGAAATGTGGCCAAACAGTATCTCTCCTCTGCAGCCATAAATTCAAGTCAGATCCCATCCACCTACAGCCCCCCGCTCGCTGCTAAACCTCACCGACATGCAACAAATCGATCACGACACACTTGAAAACGGGAAGAGAGCGAGAGAGGGGGATGGAGAGGAAGAAAAAAAAAAAAAGAATAAGACTAATGTTTTCCTTAGCAGCCAAACAAAGGATGGAATCGCACAGAAGGACAGAAAAAAATAGAAGCAAGAAATGGTTTATGGCTTGACAAAATACGCACAAGAGGTGTAGAGAATCTCTTACACCTGCTCGGATGACTGGCTCACGTACACAGCAAAGGAAGTCGAGGAAATGACATCACATCTGGGAAAAGAATATTAGCAGCACAGGTGTCGGCATCAGAATGTGGGAAAATACTTATGATGATAAAGAGGGAATGCTGGAGGAGAGTAAAAAAGAAACGATGAGGCCGTGCAAATCAAACTCAATTGACACCAGACAAGAGTTGACGCGGAGGTTAAACACTTTGCAGGCTGCGATGTCGACGCAGGAAAGTGCCAGTCAGCAGTCTGGATAATTACAGTTTTATGGGTCTATTAAATATCCTCTCTCAATATAAACAAACGAGGATCAGTCCATCTCCTTCTGTCCTGCTATCACAGATATTTAACTTGTGAACTTGGACAGACGGCGCGCACATCTGTGTCACTCGCTGAGAATGTTGATTCACCCACCAGGACGAATATCAGGTGTCTGTGTGCACATATGGGAGCCATCGCAATCTCTGCATCTCTATCTGTCTCACCGCCTCTCTGTTGTCCCTCTTTCACTACTCTCAGTGGGGGTGTAAGTATTTCACAAGCAGTGGCAGTGATGCAGATATTAAATTAGTGTGCTGGATGATGGAGGGCTTGTTTTCATGACTTGGCATCCTTCAGTCAGATAAAGTGTGTTTAGCGTTGGGAGGTGTCAGTCACACGCTGCTTCTCTCAAACGCTCAAACTAGTCTCTGATGATAAAACAATGTGGGTCAGCTGGTCCAAAAATCCCTCTTTAACTCGTTATATTACATTTCAATCAACCTTTATTTAAACTCAAAGCTGACTGAGGTACACTAAAACCATTTCTATAAACACCAAAGTGTAAAAATATCATAGAAAGCCAAGCTAGCTTCCCTGAGCAGAGTTTAATAGACAACGCCACGTTACATCTCTTCAACTTGCTCCTCATCTTCTCTCCTTTGCATCTTTCCACTCTGCTCAAAGAAGTATCATTCTTTTTCTTTCCCTTTCTCTAATCAATAACTCTCGCCTCGTAGCTTTCATCAACCCTGAAACAGACACCCTCTTTTCATGTCAGGCTAATTAGTCTTTCCTGCAATTACTTGGTTTTCTTCATCCTGTTCTGTCTTCATGGCCCATTTGTGTTGTGTTTTTAAAGTCCAGACTCTCTATCTTGAATGTATTTTTGACTCTGCAGAAGCTTCTGGAAATAGGACAGAGAAGGGGGTCAGAAGAAGAGAACTGGGGGTGGAAGATGGAAATCAAACCAGCCATTTTATGCTTTCATTTCCTCTGCCGCCTACCGCCACTTTTTCTCTGTTAATTGGAACCATATTACATTTCGTTCATTTCTACAGAAAGTCCAGAAGCCGCAAACCATTTTCTTTTTTTCCCTTTTCTCTCCATACTTATTTATCTGCTCGCTCCCTTCCTGAAGATGAAAACGAATGTCCGGGTCAGAAGCTGGACAGTGAGTGCAATCTGCAGCTGCAATAGCAGGAGTCCAAGACATGATCCTCTGACACGTGAAGGTCATGCGTCCCAATCTCACCATGCACACGTGATAATTAAAACTTTTTCTGCTTTTTGCTTTGCTTGCAGATAGATGCAGCGGAACACTGCTGAGCATTTGAACTATGTGCACAAACTAAACACAGACAAACAGCCACTTCTACCAAACTGCAAGTCAAACTCTGAGTTGAGCATGACTCCTATTGAGTCAGCTCACTGTTACTACCATCATCCTTTTTTTTTTTTTTTTATCTTCGCTTCGCCTGCAGTCATTCTTTCCCTTGTTCATTTCCTTTTGTGTCAGCAAATATAAAGCACTGTGGAGTAAAAGCTAAGTGAGACGTGAGCCAACAGGACAATGAGCACAGCTATGGAGCCAAGTCGACTCTGCAGACACCAGGCAGGACCTGCAGCCCCTAAGGAGGGTCTGCAGACTAGTTATATACAGCATCCAGCTAGAATGGATATGCACAAGCCTTTTCTCTGGCCCAGTTTTTCTTTTATTCCTGTCCTCTTCCTTTTAGCCTTAATGGGAACAAGTGTGGAAAGTGTGAGATGGGATACAGCAATGAGTAAAAAAAAAAAATGGTAAAAATGAATCATGAGGAAAAGAAAAATCCTTACACAAGGCACATCAATCTTTGAGGGAATTTCCTCAGTTTCATCCTACACACTCCCCACATACTACATGTGTATCATATATCCTACATGTGCTGTATTATGAGGTGGCAGGTGTGCTGCTGTCATGTATGTTGTTCTGGGTTTGCTTTTCGTTTCAGGGGGGGAAAGTGAAAGCCACACACTATTTTCACATTTCAGAAGCTGAAACTTTAGAATCTTTGGAATTTTTCTTGAATAATCATCAGAATATTTAAAGATTAATTTTACACCCAGGAACTACAAATTTATACTTAAATCTATTGACTATTAATTAGTAAATCCTCTGTATCAATAACTGCACATCCAGGCAGCATGATGGGAGTTTGCTTCATCTACTGACTGCCTGTGTGCAGGAAAAATACCGGGCAAAGGAAATCAGTCAAATCTATGGAAAAATAAATCACTGGGCAAACAGAAAGAAAAAAGGGGGTTAGCAAGCTATCGGTTCCATTTTGCATTGCTAACTGAACTGAAAAAGAAGAAAATGTTGGCAAGAAAAAGCCAAAAAAAATGCAGTGAAAGAGAAGCAAAGAGCAACAACACAGGTTAGAGAGATGACCTGAGGTTGACTCTGAGTGAAAGACGTGTGGTTTGTCCACAAATAGCCAAAAATGCAGGCAGGAATACTGGAGGCTGTACGTATAAATTGTGTAGCTGCAGTATAGGAAGCTTCACTTTCTCAGCGGTGTAGGCTTTCTACAGCTGGCTCTCTGCGTTCGGTACCTCCACTGCAGCCTCTATTCCATCAGCACCAGTTAAATCCATCCAGATGGCCTCGAGGAAAAGATGATGCAAATCAGTACTCTAAAGTAAATGAAGAATATTTCCAACATTTTCTTTCCCAGTTGTACAACTACAATAATATGAATGTAAAGACACAGAATAAACCCTTAAACTCCACAACCTTGATATATGTAAATACAATGCTAAACAAATTTACTCGACCACCACCCGATGTAAGGTTTATGCCACAGCTGCCCTAAATTAGCAGCATTGGTTATTATTCATTTCTTATGTTTCTGTGATGGTTAATACACCAGAATGTAGAAGCTCTTCAATCCAAATTATATTTTTAGTGCTAAAATATAATAATAATTATTATTATTGTTATCCATTAATTTTCAAATTAACTGTTTTACAAAAAAAAGAAATAGTTAAGCACTTTGTTATTTCTTGATTAAGATGTCAAAGATTAGTTATTTACTTGCATTCCTGAACAGAAAATGTAGTTTTAGTGGTTGAATGTGATGCTCGATTCATTTCTCAGAGAAGCCCAGTGGCTCAGATTTGGGTATTAAAAGGTGAATTCAGTTTTAAATTCCTCATTCCTGTTCAAAATGCTAAAACATGGAGAGCTGAGTGTGAATTAAGCGGCGTACATTTGTTCATAACAATGATATATATTAATCCCATGGCTGACCTTTTCCTAAATCTAACCAAGCGGTTTCTAAACTCAACCAAGTGGAGGTGAAAATATGTGCTTCCTCCTGGAGGTAAATGTACAGTCGTCCTCAAATGTGTTCATCCCCTTCCATTAAAGAAAAGGCAAAATTCACAACAGCTACTCAAATAACTACAAACTGAAAAAAAGTAATAATAAATAAAAAATTGCTAAATTATAATTTGGTGAAATAAGACGTTGTTTTTGAGTTGTGGTTGAAAAGAATCAGTTAAAAAAAAAAAAAAAACTGAACTGGACCAATGAGAGGCCTTTGCTGATGAGCAGTGGTCCAGAATACCTGTCAACAGGTGCACAAGTCTGACTGAGAGTTACAGGAAACACCTGATGGCAGTGATTGGCTCAGAGGGTTGTTCAGCTACATATGAGTGTACGGGTCCTATCAGGCTGGTTTGCTTCAGGGTTTTTTTTGTTTGTTTGTTTGTTTTCAAATATTTCTGTTGAACCACAATTTAAAAGCAATGTCATGATTTTTTATTTATTATTCCTTTTGTCAGCCTCTTCTCTTTATTAATGGGAGGGTATGAATACATTTGAGGACGACTGCACCACCTCAGCAGATGCTCCAATGGTCCATATCAGGAGAACAAATGGTCTCCATTCATAGAATAACTTTTCAACTACGCTAAGTTCTACGTAGCACTTTACGTTGTGTCTCTTACTCTCCTGTTGCGCAGCAGTGAAGCAGAGCAGCTATGAGGACATTTGATGCATGAAGCGCTGCAGCCTGAACCTCCAACCTGCTCCACCACTTGAGTTTCAATCTTCTAATGAGCATCCAAACAACAGATCCAAGGATCACTTTGTATTTTACTACAGACAAAGTCTTCTGCCTAAAAATGTGACTGATGTGACATAAATACTCTCAGAGCGTTCACAAACAGCTGTACTTAAACCAGTGGTGTAAAAAGTCAGTTATTCTCAGTAAACATTCCTGGATCACACATTAGGACGTCATACAATGTTTCATAAACTTAAATTCGACATTTTTTTATAACTTGCATTGTGATGGTCTTTGCCACTTGAACAAATGCGTTCAGGAGCCACTCTAAGCGAAATGAAGCTCTGATGTGGTAGTAAGACGGTGATTATTGAGCCACAGTGCTAATTGGACCATGCAGCTGCAGCCAGAAACCTAACAGTGGCAGCTGTGGTCACTCTGGAGAAAACAGGTTGGACCGAACCGTCGCACAGTGGCACCGGTGGCACCGATCCCTCATGAGAACGAGCACCACACAGTCAGTCGGTTCCTGGAACTAACATGATTAACGGGACCACTCAGTCCAAAAGCAGCACTAGCCAGCCAGAGGAGATTTCAAATGCATGTTTGGTGATCTCCAGGGTTTTTGATGGTTGCTGTGGTTGAGGTTCAAGCAATGAATATTCTAGAGATGCACTTAGTGGCTTGGTCCTTTAAATCCAAGCAGAGATCCACGGGGCAGGATGGGGCACTAATGACAGAGGAAGGCACGGAGCAGCTGACGACAGCAAGAACTCCAAACACCCGGGGCTGATGAGAATCTGCTCGCCAGACCTGCTCTGCTGAAGACAAAGAGATGATTCTTTGGACGGGGGCGTCGTGTGGAGACAGGAGCACCGACACCGCTAATCCTGCCCACGCTGCTGGAGACACCGAGCAGCCGGACCAGCCTCCTGGTGCCTGCTGTCACTTGTGGCTCTTTCGGTTGGTCGGTGTTACTCCCTCCCTGAAACCACATCTGAGCAGCTTCACATCTTCAAAGTTCCCCCACGCATTTGTGTAGAAGCCTGAGTTGTGAACAGTGGGATTCGATCAGGAGGCACATCTGTGCGAGGCATGTCGTGTTAATGTCTGTGTCATTTATGTGTAATCATTGAATCCTTTATCCTGTGTGAATACTGGAGGCTGTTTCTGTCTTTAACTACTATTTGTTTGCTGCAATCAGAGTTAGATATTGAACCCAGGACTTAATGGAATTAAATTTAATGTGATTATAATCACAGCCGCAGGTACAATGAGATGAAGCAGGTGTATAAATTTATGTCTTTTCAACACTGAGTATCGCTTGAGAGTCCACAGCTCTGGTTCTGACCCGACATACCATACAGGGCTCAGGGTGGAGCGAAGTGACAGCTTGATTAATTTCCTCACCTTCACTGTGCTAACAAACAGCTCAGTCTCCTGCTGCTCTACAGAGAACTCACGGCTACAACAGACCGGCTAACGCTGACTTTACACTCGGGGAGAACTTCTATTTAGTTCTTGCATGAAACCACAAATTACAGCAGAACCTGTTGTCTTAAGAAGCTCAATTAGTAAAAGATGACCTAAGTTGGCTTTTGTTGGAAAAGGATGTGGCATTAAAAGACATGTGCGAGCCAGATTTCAGGGCCCCCTATGTTCAACGCTTTCCACTTTTAGGAACTCATAAGAACACTGCTCATTTTCTTTGGCCTCAGAGAAGAAAAACATTGAGCACTGATGCAGGTATGCACACCTGCGTCCCGTCCTCCCAACCTGAGGTACGTGAGGTTCAGTGCATTCTTTAAGACGCTGCGGAGGAACTGTTTTCATGAGGCTGTCTGAACTGAACCTTTGAACTCTGCCTTCTACACCATTCGCCGCTGCAGTGTGGTTTAAAGCAAGAATCGCTTAGAAACAAACTGCTGCAAACATGGTGACACCGCTGCCCGACTGCACCGCACGAGATCCAAACATCCCCAAACACACATCACATCCACTTCAGGGGTTATTACATGCAACGGACTCCCTCATGAGTGCTTAGTTCTTGTCTATTCAATTAAGATTATTTCTAATTGTATAATCAGCGTGTTTATTTTTGCACAATATAATGACTTAGATGTTACATTAAGCAAGAACATGGCAGAGAATTGGAGTTAAATTCTGGGAACTGCTGAAAGAATTTTGTCTATTCAACAAAACTGCTAAAATGATGGCTGCTTGGTGAATGTTTGCAGACCAAATCAGATACCAGGTGTTACACAGCGATTAACTGGTGTAAACTAATCAGCGTCTGTCGGGACTTTTTGCAGGACATGTATTCCAACATGGCTTTGTATGCTGTAGATACAAAAAATGAGCTGCTGATAGAAAGCAGCAAGTTGCATGCACATGTCTTTCTGAGCGTTCTGATCACCACAGCGAGTTAGCTCACTTTTAAGGGTGAATGTTACAGTCATCTGCCCTAAAACTCTCACCTCTCTCATGCAGCACCACTGTCCGACCTCTCAGCTAACCGCAAACAGGATTCAGCCGGCATATGGAGAAAATATCACCGGTCAAACTCAGGTGGGCTCAGCTCAGATGGAGCCCAAGCTGCCCTTTATGCCCCTCTGAGGTTGGGCTCAGTATCCTCTCAGGTCCGACTGTACCACATATGGATGTACATCTAGGAACTATTCACCACTCGGCTAAATGTCGAAGTCTGCACTCGCTGCAAACAATGAGACTAACAACAACCCTAATCCTAGATCCAATTCACACACAAACAGCACCTGCTGCCTCCAGCTACTTTCAAGCCCCAAAACCACACTAAACAAAAGAAACACAGTAAGTAACCATTGATTAAACAACACAGAGCAGAGAAGATCAACAACAAGCCAATTGACACCTCATTGTGCTGTTCGAGCTGGAAGAGCACCAAGAAAAGGCTCCTTTTTTTCTGCTGCAACAGCCCCAGGAGCTGCAGGCTCTCGCCAAAGTTAAACCAAAGACAGAGACGCAATTTGCTGTTTTAAATTAAATGAATCATGCATGCACAAAGCAGTGCAGTGGGCGATTAAAGCCACATTGCAGTTCTTGAAAACTGAAGCAGCGATAAAGAGGGCGAACTGAGGTGAAGTCACATGGAAGCTCGTGAGATTCTGAAACTCTGCTGATTTGGAAGTGCTGATGTCAGTGCAATGATTCATTTCTCATATTAAATCAGTCAGGAGCCTTTCAATCCCGTTTGAAAATAATGACGGAAACTTCCCAAAACAAGTGGTTCCCTTGTGAACCACGCTCATTTATCAAGTAATGATCATTTCATTACAGAATCTTTCTTCCTTGCTTTTCCTTTTTTTCATCATTAAATAAAAGAAAGTATAGATTCAGACAACAGGCAGCTGAAGAAGATCTTAATTTTCATGGTGCTGCATCTTCATTCTCAGGAAGCAGTGGGAGAAAGAGGAATCATCTTCCATTTTTGGCTCCAGGTGTGACCCACATGTGAGCGGAGGCTTTAATTAGTTGGAAAATAAGAGTCCCAGAGAAGCCAGCACACTAATGAGGCCTCCGCTCACAAACAACAGACACATGTGAGCAAAGAGCTCCGATGCTGCCAGCTGGCATCGACTCTTGCCCTCTTTCCTCTGAAAAAACACTTCACCACGACCCCCAGAGCACACACCCACCAAACAAACCCTGTTCATTAGTTGACGCAGCTAAAACCTGAAAATCCTCCACTCTTTCACCGCTGGACTTCAACCCAACATTCAATAAGCCATCGTCCTGTTCATACAGAATCTAAACAAGCGATTGAACCAAACCCAAGGCAACATTATTGCTGAGCTTAGAAAGAAAATAAGTGCATAGTTACTGTAAGACAAAATAACTAAGTATTGTTGGATGGATCGTAACTGAGACAGATTCCATCCAGAGCAGAAAATGGAATATTCAACTTCAAGCCACTGGTTTGCTGAGCTGTCCCCTCATTAGGAAACCGTCTCTTTAGTTTTTGCCAGATTCTCTGAAACTAACGAAGACCGGCAGTGGGGCGGCAGCCAGTAACACTGGGAGCTGAGACAGAAGAAAACAAGGGGGCACAACATCTGGGCTGAGTTAACCACTGGATAGAAGCAGGTCCTGAACCCAGCAGGTCTGATGGAGGCGGATACAGCACAGGATCCTGAGTGTGTTCTGAGAGATGGCAAGCATTCACCAAAACACAAACCTGACGAGACACGTGCAAAGTAATGGCAAAAATGATCTGAGGCATGTTCTAAAATATAATAATACATCATATAGTGTTAATAACAACACATGCATTCTGACGTAGCATGATGAATGCTGCACAGTCCAGCACTTCTTACACAGGAAGTCAAAGCTCACAGTTATTACACCGATTGGCCCATTAATTTAATTTATCTCACAATTCTTCCCAAGCGTCTTTTCTCTGCATCTTGACCTGAGATTCCTACGAGCAGCAGAGGATGTGCCGCTACTAAGAGTCCAAATGAAAAACACGTCTCTCGCTGTAAATATTTGTACAGTCTGGATATCTGTTATGTTGCACTAAACTGTCACACATTCACCGGGAAGACGAACAGGCTATGAGGAGAATGCGATTGTGTACACAGGAATACTTCTGATATGATGTGTTTACATTCGGAAGGAGAAATTGGTGTCGAACACATATTTAGCAGTGAAAACCTGTGTTTAATGGTGCACGAAACACTGGCCATTAAATCACTTTTAACAACTTTTTTTTTTTTCCCCCGCAAATGGTCTCGTTCCAGTCACGATCAGCTATACTGGCTGCATTGACAAATACTTTTTAAACACAGAAGCATTTCTGGCTTGGTTTAAGGGTAAACTATGCAGCCTGTGTAGCTGGAATGTGGAGCTCAGCGTTGAGTAAGTCTATGACATATTCTTGGAATAAGCTCCCGTTCTTTATAGTCATTATATTTCACATTTCACAATGTTGACTCCGTATCCCTGTGGTGCTACTATTAGACATTCTCCAAACTCTAAATAAGCTTCATTCTGCGGGAAGCAGCAAAATTTAATTCTCTGGCAAGCAGAGACCATCTGCAAGAAGAGATAATTCGATGGTAGAAATGAATACTGAGCATTTCTGAGAACAACTAGGAAATTTCAACAACTGACACACAATAATAATATTAATAATAATAATAATAATAATAATAATAATGATAACAGATCTGTCTTTGCACTCGGCTCCACATCCTGGATTTAAAGCAATGGCTTCGAGTTGAGCACAACCTATTTATTTAAATGATAATTATATATTTTTTGGACATTGTTTCTGTGATTAGACGGTGAAGATGAGACAGAAAATGTGGAGAAAGTGAATATTTGATGGCATGTGGATCCATGTCAGGCATTCAGCTGCTATGTTAGATCGATTATGATATTTAGAAGTTTAATAAAAAGTCATGTAACAGTGTAATTAATGATTTATAGGAAAAATAGCAAAAGAAAAACATTCTTGTCAGAAGTTTAACTAAATATTTGTCTTAAAAAGGGGAGTTTAACAGTTGAATATCAATCTTGTAAAATGTAGGGTTTGGTTTTTCACAGGAAATTACATCATTATAATATTTAATAATGCATTTATTTATTGAGCACTTTTCAAGGTACTCAGAGACTCTTGATATCAGGTCAGGATTGTTTCACACAACTAATAAAAATGAGGCAAAAATATGCAAAACCTGAATTAAAAATGAGAATTTTATCTGCTGATAAGGACCATGTGATATGACTTTAGGTGTTTTGTCATCTGGATAAGGATGAACTATGAAAGTCAGCTTCTAGTCAGTGTGGAAAAGAAGCTCTGCAGGTGCTGAATGCTCCAGAATGGAAACTCCATAAACCTGGAGGTGAGATTGATGACTCGAATTAGAAAACTAGAGTTCCACACATATCAAACTTAGAACGAACACCAACTTTGACAGCTTCAGCTACAGATATCAGCTGGAACCTGCAGGACACCCACACCTGGCAAGAAGAAGAAGAAAATGCACTTTAAAGAGTTAATTCCCTCTTGGGCCTTATTTCTTTCACATGGAGTTACACAAGAGGATAGAAAAGAGCATCAAAGCGACCAAACGCAGAAACAAAAGAGTGAAGTTGATCTACTCCACGTCATCCGAGTGGATGTTTCTGTTCATGGCCGTCCCTGTGGGTCCACATCAGGATACAAACTCAACTGTTTTACTGCAGTCAAAGAGCTTCATTGTGTTGCCTGCCAGAGTCCACACTCAGTCTGAGCTCTCCATGCCTGCCTGTTGTTTATTCTGCATGTAATGAGAAATCTGAGCACACACACACCTACACACACACACACACACACACTTTTCCGATTACAAGAATTCAAAGACACATAGAAAAGAAGGAACACAAATGCAGTTTATTGTTGCTGTAATGAGGAACACAAGACGGGAGACAAACACCTTTCAGGCAGTTCAGTCTGTCTAATTTATGGCAGAATTTAAGAGATGGTACAGCACTGAAACCACCAGCTTTTCCTTGGCCCTGCCCAGCGTTCCCTCCTCAAGTCCAAACCCATTCCAGCCCATGGTCCTCTCTAATTTCACCCCGAGCAGCAGAAGCTTGGACTGAAAACGAGGAATCTGGCCCCCAAGTCCAGCAAACTATTCCCTTTTCCTGTCTCCCTCCTCTTCCAGCGACCACAGATCGACAACTCAACGGCCAGCGCCGGCCCAAAACTATGAGGGGTATTTTCAGCACTGTAATTTGAAACACACATGGTACACTCACAGCCACACACTCGCATACAGAACCGCACACTCAGCAAATACACAGACTCTGGGGATACATCAAAAGATGCAACACACCAGGAGAGCGGACAGGAGACACAAGTGCCCACAGAGGCACGTGTCTCCTTCAGGTCAGCTCGAGTCTGTCGAGTCCTGCAGCTCAGTGCGGGGAGCCTTGTGAAAACAGGAGGCCAGCGGAGGGACGCGATGGTAGGAGGCAGGACCAGGAATAGCCAAGAGGGTAAAAAGAGCAGTTTCTGTTTGGTGCTTTATGATTCACCACTTTGCCATTCTTACACTGTGTCATTAAACTCTGTAAAAACACATCTCAGGTTTTAATCGTCACTGACAGCTTAGTGTCACTGACACAAATGTTTTCTTAATATGCACTTGTTTGGCAATTTAATATTTGAAATCTATTTCTAACTCTTAAACCAACAAACACGTTGGGGGACATAAGAGACATTCATTCATTTGTACGCAAAAAGAGAAATTTAGGCAAAACAGATGAAACTAAATTCCAACCTGAAGCAACCAACCGGACGCCTCATGTACGACACACTCCTCACTCGTGTACCAGCTACCTAAATACAACCAGTCAGTATGCCTGTGCACCGACATACACACCAGCACTGATTACAGATGCAGTATATACTGCTCTCTCTGTCCAAGACCTTAATTACCCTGTGCAGCCTTATTTCCCATAAATACAGCAGAAGCAGGGCTGTAATTATGGCCTATATTTACCCCACCTGGCTAGAGGAGAACCCAGTTCAGCACTGGCCGCAGGGATGAGCCAGCCCCGCTCAGCTGGCTACTCTGGGTGGAACCAGGGCACCAGTGGACCCACATGAGCCGTGTCCCAGCTCGGGGAGACCAAAGGTGCATTAAGGTGCAGGACTCGTCTTGTAAAAGTAATCCCAGTTGGGGGTGGACGATCTGACGATTTCATAGCATGTTAATTGTCCAAACTTTCCCACTCAGCCAGCACTATTATGCCTTTTGGACACATTTACAGACAGGAACCGAACTTTCAACATACAACAAGAGCAAAAACCAGTCGCAGAGATTTGTGAGTTGGGCCCTGAGTAAAAGAAACTGTGATCGTCTCCAGGCAACAAATCATGTGATCAAATGAGTTCAACTTAATCTGTGGAGAGAGTTATGATTCAGACCAGGGATTATGATTGTTACATGATCTTTGCCCACCACTACGTCCAAGTTCAGCAGCCTGCGTCTGCGTAAAGGCAACCAACAAACCGTAAATACTACACTGTAGTGATAAAATACATGATACGTCTACTGCTGCACTATTCACACCTCTAGCTGCTGACTGAAGCTGCTCATTCTGCTGGTTTTAGTTGAAATATCCAGAGTAGCATTCAACTGATATTTCCAGTGATTATTAACCAAAGAAATGCAAATACAACATGATTTTTTTTAATGTGGGTTTGCAGTACGATCTCAGCACACAGTGGATCATGACAAGGATGTGAGTCTTAGAGCTACGATGTGTTTAGAATTAGAACATATTTAAATTCTGATCTGCTTTCCTGAACCTCCAGTGACTAACAAACGGTGGGATGCGCCTTCACCACTGGACTGAAGCGCAGACACTGGCAGCAGGATTAAAAACATCTCATTGTCATTACAGTAAGCACACATTACATACAGAGCAACAGGTGTTGGTGCCGTCTGTCTTTATTCCCCACTTTGTGCATTACAGGGAAATTCAAACTCAAAATACGAGAAATTCATGCGGTAATGCTCTCCAGCTTTCTTGCGATATCCTTCCCCAAAAATACTTCAGAGAAGTGCTGTGGCTTCTCTTGATGAAGACAACTGACGGAGGCCAAACAGACCTCCCAGTGAGGTTACGAATTCAAATATTTTGGACATTTCTCTGCCCTTCTCTGTTTACTCTGTGGCCACACTGGCCTTTCCCTGCATCACATCACATCGGCAACAATAAACGCATCAAAATGTGAAGCAGAGAAAGTGCATGGACACGAACTCACATCAGGAAGTAACTAACCGTTTTCATGGAATCCTCCTTGAACCGCCGCACAATGTGAAATGTTGTGTTAGCTTATGTTTTATTGTGTTGAACAGCTTTGTGGGTCGCACTCTTCTACGCGTAGAGATCACAGCCCTCATCAGGTGTCAGTGTGTTCAGGATTCATCACCCACAGACTGTAACGCCTCCCTCAGCAGACGGAGCGCTAACAGGAGTGGTGGCGACGCATCTGAACGGCTTCAGGGTTCTGCTCTCTCTGCTCCAAATCAAAGCCTCTCCGAGCAGGACCGTGAATATTTGAGACACTGCGAGGCGACACGAAAGTAAAAGAACGCGCAACCAAAAAGGCAGGAGCAGCCCTGTAATAACTTTGATCTGTTTGGTTTGAGGTGAAGTCCTGTGCAGACTCACATCTGCCCGTCCTGGTCCTCTCCATGGCAGCGAGTCTGCAGGATTATTCAGGTTAAAGAGGAGAAAGAGGAGACAGACTGGGCTCAGTGACTAATGTCTGAAAGCACTTCTTTTTTTTTTACACCGCAGACCATTTTTAAATTGACAATAGCCATTAGTCTTTTCGCTGGCCTGAATTCTCAGTTTGAAAATAACACAGAAAAAAGATGGCTAAAGAAAGACTATAAGAAAACTGGATGCACAAAAGAAACAGACACAAAAACAAGCCCAACATCAGGCCTTCTTCCTTGTGGTTGCTTCCTATGATATGTGTTGTTTTGACGTATGATAACATTTGAATTTACACTAACGGACGACGAAGCATCTACCAAGAAGTTCCAAAACAGCAGATGTTTATCTGAAAAAGCGATAACTAAATTTGAGGAAATGATTGTGTTACTTCAATGGCAACACCATAGAGAGCAGCTTCTCTCACGTTAGTCCCCCACAGATGACAGCTGATGATCACTGCGTACATCAACCGACACTGCTGCCCCTCTGAAAAGAAGGCAATAAATTATAATACAATAGCTCCATCCTGGTAAAATCTAGGATAGAATTTCAAATCCTGCATCTCACATATAAAGCGCTTAACGACCAGCTCCGTCTTACTTTAAAAACCTTATCGCACCGCATCATCCTAACAGAGCCCTTCGCTCTCAGACTGCAGGTCTACTTGTGGTTCCCAGAGTTTCCAGAAGTAGAATGGGAGGCAGAGCCTTCAGTTATCAGCTCCTCTGTTGTGGAATCAGGTCACAGTTTGGGTTCTGGAGACAGATACCCCCTCTACTTTAAAGATTAGGCTTAAAACGTTCCTCTTTGATAAAGTTTATAGTTAGGGCTGGGCACTTTACTATGTTAAGCACTGTGAGATGGAATATGTTGTGAATCACGCTGTGTTATTAAAATTGAATATATTCAAAAAGAGCACTGTTGCCTCGCAGCAAGAAGGTCGCCGGTTCGCATCCCGGTGGGGGCACCGGGATCTTCCTGCGTGGAGTCTCCATGTTCTCCCCGTGCAGTGTGGGTTCTCTCTGGGTTCTCCGGCTTCCTCCCACAGTCCAGAAACATGTTGAGGTTAATTGGTGATTCTAAATTGTCCGTAGGTGTGAATGTGAGTGTGCTTGGTTGTCTGTCTCTAAGTGTAGCCCTGTGATAGACTGGTTACCTGTCCAGGTGAACCTGCCTTCACCCTGAGTCAGCTGGGATAGACTCCAGCCCCCCATGACCCTGGTGAGGATTAAACAGTGTATAGAGGATGGATGGATGGATGGATGGATGGATGGATGGATGGATGGATGGATGGACATTCAGAAAGTGCAGTCAGAACCCAGCTAGAGGCTACATGCAGATTTCACATACTGCTGACAGCTGAAAGGTGTAGGTGATAAACTGGTCACCTGTTCTGCTGATGATCTACTTCAATAAAAACCAGTGCAAGTCGTTGGAGAAGGTCATGAGGAAAAATGCAGCACACAGAGAATTTGTGTGATTATTTGTGGCCTGGAAGAGCAACAGTCTAGAACCAGAACTCGAGTGATTTTTACACAGAGTCGGTTAATGGGAGCCTGCGGTTGCATTTTTATCAAAATACACTCAAATTTTAACTCAGCTGCTGAGTCGCAAAATGTGAAAAACGTAGAATTCTAACAAGAAAGAAGAACGCGTGAAGTCAAAAGATGAGATTCTGATCAGTAAAAGTGAAAAGCTAAACCAGTCTTGTGAAGAATTTCTGGGTTTAAATCTGCTTCAGACCTTTGTGTTTAAACCTCCCCCCACATGCGATCTGCTGCTCTCCACTGTCATCTATCTAATGAGCTGAAAAATGCCAAAGTCTTGGCTGAAATGTCCCAGCGCAGCACATCTCCCCCACCAGTAACCACTGGGCTCTTACTGGAGACGCTGCTGGAGACAGACAGACGACCCGACTCTGATTCGGTCCAACTAATGAGACCCTCTGACTGCACTGAGTGATTTACTAGCAACTTCACGTCTTTTTTATTTGAGTTATTTCAAGGCATTCGTTAAACAGACTATGTAAAGTGGCCGAGGACATGGAAAAGCATTTTTTAAGGCAGTTTAAAGTTTAGAATGTGTGCTTGATGTCCACATCGCATGTCAGGAAACCTTTTGCAATGCACAAAATTCCAAAAGCAATGCGTTAACAGGCTAACATCAATAACACTGTGTTGCAAATACACAGCGCCGCGTACATATCTTCAAAATATAAATGTGAGACACAAAGCGAAGTGGCAGGTCGATGATGCTGAATGTGTGGGAATAACGAGGCTGATCGTTTGGGATGTTGGACCTCATCCTCGCCGAGTTATCATAGAAACACACCTTCACCCTCTGAAATGATCTCACATTTTGGATTTCCTGCTGATTTGTGGAATAAATATCTGACAAACAGGGAAGAGTCTTGTCAATATTAACTGCTTGACAGACTGCTGCCACTTTTGTTTTCCTGCGATTAAAACTTAGTTGGTGAAGAGTTTTTGTCAACTATCGTTAACCGAAAGGCAGAAGCACGCCACAAAGACAATAATCCATAAATTTGCTGGTTCCCTGCATCAGAAATCCCAAACAGCACCTCTTTCACAAAGATCTGAGAGGTTTCAAAGCACAGATACGAAGTCTACACAAGCACAGAGGTCATCCTCCGTCTCAGTGTCACACAGGATGATGTGCCTTCCAGGTACTTCTGTGAGCTCATATGTAATCTGCTGTGGCTTGCACTGTTTTTGCAGGATTCCTCGTATCCACAAGAGAGCCCGCGAGGCCGGCTGGGCATCGCCGTAATGAAACCGCCCTGGGAGGTCCACGGGGAAATGTGTGAGAATATTTGCCCTCCAGCAGCTTCTCATCACTGCCGCTCCACTTCCTGTTACTGAAACGGTCTGATTGGCTCAGACCTGGCTGTCACCGAGTTTCCCATTGGGTGGAGAAGTTCACCCTGTTTGGTGTGGGACGGTGACCGTGGGAAGAGGAGAGCGGCATCATGTACGACGCATCCATCAATCAGTGGCGAGTGAATCACAACATGTTCATCACCACGTTAGTCTGGAGCAAAAACTGCAGTGGAGTAAATGGTCATCGTTTTTCTCGTGTTAAAGACTGGTGGGATTTTTTTAGGAAGGCGACTTTCTATCATGTACTTAATGTCAACAAATACTGTGAGAGTTCCTCTGTGCCGTAGAGCTCCACAAAGACCGTAACAGCTCAGTGGCTTGCTGGCAGTCAGTGGGCTAACGGTAACTCTTCTCTCTCATCGTGTGCCTGTTCCAGCATGTTTGCAGTGTAACGCTGCGGCTCTGTGACATGTTTTTAAATCATTTTTCATCGAGCTCAATGGCACAGATGAATGATGCTGGTTAGTAAAGGCAGCTCATTGTTGGCTTTGCTTTTTTTCACAGTTTGTAGACAATAAGGAAAACGAAGCAAGTGTTTCAGAGCACAGCGTGGTGGAGGCTTTACTGGGGACTTACCTGAACAGGTGTCAGCTGGGCTCGGGGATCAAACACTCTCAGCATCTTGTCCTAACCAAGCATGACAAAAAGAAGAATGTGAATTTTTTTTTTTTTATATCAGAATACACGATATAGCATTTAACATAAATCAGCCCTGCATTAGTTGTATTTTCATTCTCAGTCCAGTGCAGCATCTGAAGTTGAGTCCCAATAATGTGAGACGTCTGACATACAGGAGAGGCCAAAGAGCATGTGCGAGGTCAGGATTTAACGTCCCCTCAAAGAAAATGGGAAAGGAATTAAAGGTTGTTTTTTTTTTTTCAGAGAACTGAAATATGAACGTCATGCATTGAAAGAATTAATAAAGAGTCCTGCACGGTCGTGTGACTCCCATAAAGAACAACACAAACTCTCAGAAGTTTCCCCGTTTATCAGCGTGATCTCATGGATTCATTGTTAGCGCTGACCTCCCCGCGGCCTCGTGTGCCTTGACCCCAGGCAGCGCAAACACATTCGGCATCAATCAGAGCAGCCAATCAGGGAGGCTCCGGCATGATTAGGAGGAAATGGGGCCTAATGGGATCCGGCTGTGACTGGGACATGCAGCCATGTCACTCAATACTGCTGAGCGACTGTGATCACATGCTGAGCTGATAGCAGGTAAATGTAGACGCGCAGAGGCCAAACACTTCAACATGTCAGAATGAATCTGGAGGCCGACTCTGACACAGTCAAAAACACACATATATTATAAATAAATACAGAGGGGCACTAAGCAGCAAGCAGAATATAAATACAAACATCACATGTCCAGCCTGTCTTATCCTCTCATGTTAAAACACACATCAGAGCATCAGCTTCTTCTCATCCTGCTCCTCTTAGCAATCAAAGTCGCCATTTATTTGGTATTCTTTAACTCGAATAGCAAACAGAGGTTTCGATCAATGCGCTGTCTCTTCATCCCGTCAGTGTGAGCGGAGCCCACCCACGAATATGATGCCCCTCGGCTCTATCTTCAGGCCTCTGTGACCTCTGGGACTAAACCAGAGGCTCAGGGAGTCGTGCAGGAACAACACACTCACAAACATACTTTCCCTCCTCGTGACCCATTGCCGAGAACCCACCTGCTGCAGAAATGTCAAAGTTTGGCAGAAATCGTCTCTGAGCTTGAAGTTATTTTTTTTGGAGAGCCAATTACTCCCTTTATTTAGGGATATGCAGAATATCTCCTTGTTTAATCAATTCACCATAAGATCAATTATGATCTTTGCAATTTCCCACACTCTGAGCTGATGGCCTATAAAATGTCTTATTCTGGGAGAAGATATGCGAAGATAATGTTTACTATGATGCAGGAAAAAAAAGAATCAAATTAATCGACTAATCATTGCAGCTCTAAAATTAGCCGTCATCCGAATGCATAATCCTGTTCAAGCGGCTCACATTTCAGGCCCCTGCCCATAAAAATCCCACGTTAGAAACACCCAACACATGCATGTTTACTGTGCACACACACAAACACACACTTGCCTGATTAAAGCTGCTGAATGTCCTCCTCGGTGTTGCAGTGCAAACACCAACATATGAGAGAGGAAACTATGTGACTGTACAAACACAGCGATGAGGAGCAGCTCACGTACAGATGTGTCCACCGACTAACCACACACACTCAAACAAGCAAACACCCTCTGAAGCCTCTGACAATAAGACATATAAACACACACACCATCTAAACTCATAAATGCACAGATGGAGGGCCCAGAAAGCTGTGTGTGTGTGTGTGTGTGTGTGTGTGTGTTTGTCTGTGTGCTAAGCCAGCTGCTGTTTAATCAAAGTGACGGAGCCTCATTCTCAAGCTGCTGTTAATGAGTTTTCACCGCCAGTCTGCTGCGCGCCACTTTCACATGTATGCAAACACACACTGATGCTGGGAATGTTCAGCCTCCCGTTCCCATGGTTACTGCCGTCACAGCCCTTACAGCGGTCTGACGGTGCAGGATCCTTTCCTCGAGTATTCCTTCACCATGGGAACTGTGGTGTGGAGCCCGGTTATAACGCGAGGCGGACCGTAAATCCAACGACACCTCAGGTCTAAATATCTCAGCAGCCGGACCTGCTCTCACTACCTGTGGATTTCATTCAGCTGAATGCCGCCTTTCTTTCTGCCAGAGTGTCATAAATATACATCTCTCCGGGTCCCAATGAGGCCTGTCATGATTGCTGCCCTTTGGGGTGGTGGTCCCTCCCCTTCATCCTCCCCCAGCCGCCCCAGTGTTTACCCTACGGAGGGCCCGGATTGGACCCACATGTTAGCAGGCCCCTGTTTGCTTTAATAAGCTGGATTGGAGAGATTGAAAGAGGCCTTTTGGTTAAATGACACCAGAATCCGACAGGGCAAGAACTGCGGAGGCCCCCCTTACACACACACACATAGACACACTAAAACACACACACACACAGATGGAGGGTCAGTCGCTCTGCTGAGGACGATTATTCTGTCAAGTTAATGCCATGATTTGGGTCTTATAATAATTTGTTCCTTGTCAGAGCAAAGACAAACACGGACGACTTGACCGACAGTCGGACCTGTTAAAGACGTGAATGCGCTATAATTATGTGTCAAGGGTTGTTTGGTCTTAAGCTCAAGTTAACTCATCATGCAGTTTCTGAAGTGCACGACAGAGGCCTCGTTTTCATGTCAATCAAACCACGTGTGGTTTCCGAAAAGATGGAAGTGCACAGAGGCGTTCGCTCGAGTGAACAACATGAGAGTTCAAACTGTGGAAAACAAGAGTTGTATTAACCTCCACTGATGAAAAGCAGCTGGAACATTCTACAAACCAAATATATTCATGAAACAATTCCACCTCGGCTCATAAAACCGCTCTTTCTCTGCCCCCACTCATTAACTCACACTGCCTCCCTCACACCTCTTCCTACAATATTAACAACCTCAAGAGTGGAAAGCACTTCGCCAAAAAGATGCACTTTCTCTCTGGAGAAACTAAATCAGCGTCCACCTCTACAGGACTCTGCAGTCATGCTGGTCAAAGAAGTGAAATGATGAGCAGAATTCAACTTTTAACAGAGAATGTGTTCATAGAGAGATGTGTGCTGGGCATCAGGTCAGAGGTCAGATTAGATTATCCTTCACATATGACCTTGTATTATTGTGAGTCCCTTAACTGCCAAGTTATTACATCTGATGCCTCCACAAGCATCATTATCACCATGTTAGAACTGACGATTACATGTTTTTTTTTGTCAAGACATTCCAAGTTTAAGTTTTTACCCTCTAAGGAATTGCTCACTAGCTCCTAATTCAATGAGTAATGTCATCCCCACCCTTCTTTATGAGCATCCCTTCTGTTGACAGTGTGATTAAATAGACCCCATATGCGCATTTAAGGAGCAGGGGTGTCCAACGTGAAGCCCGCGGCACTGAATGTGAGACACTGGCTGCATCTAGTGGTCCCAACCTGCAACTACAGCAACCACCTTGGATCCATGGTTCTGTAAAACGGTGAAGGGACTCAGACAAAATACAGATTTCCCTTTATCATGAGCTGTGCAGGTATATCTGTGCAGTGAGCCATCCTCACCTTGCAGGAGGAGGCCAGCAGGGAGCCGTCCTGCTTCCAGCTCAGACTCTGCACCAGGTCACCGTGCTGCTCCAGAGCTGCAGACACACAAACCATCGCTTAGAGAGGTAATAGAAGGAAACATACAATGCTCATGTTGAACAGGGACACAAAAAAACAATGAAAAAGAAAGCTGAAAGGTTTAGAAAAACAGGAAGCATGAAAACACAAACAATGAACAGAGTGACAGCACACGCAAGACAACAACACACAATCTGGAGGGTCACTGCAGGAAAATGCAGGAGTGAGATGAAGCCATCAATCAAGCACACACAGTTCAGAAAACACAACGATAAAAGTATGAATGATTTACACCAAAGGATGGATCATATGTCCTTCCATTTTAGCCATATGTGAGCGGTTAGGAGCATGACGCAGGGCCATAGGTGAGCACAGCACAGTGGGTGTGAACTGTTCAGTTTCACAACAACAGACAGATGAAGGGTGCTCTTGTTAGGACAGTTACACACAAAGTAGTCTGACAAGAGCTCAAACTGTAGACGAAAAAGAACCCAAACACACTCATTCACATTGTTTTCGTTCACATCTTGGTCCTTAATGAAAAGTAAACTATGGATGAGGGTGATGAAGGACGCTGTGGGGGAGCAGCTCATGAAAGTCTGATCAGCAGTGAGCAGCAGCAGCCAGCTGTCATGGATGGGCAGGAAGGAGCAGTGTTGGTGGAGGGGCGGGGGGGGCCAGAGGATAGGGACTATATCCTGAGGCCAGTCCGGGAGACTGGGACCAGGACTGCAAAACAAAACTTTACCTCTGCTGCTCCGGCACTTAGACAGAGCCACAGGGCTGCAAAACGTAGGCAGTGTCAGTCAGACAGTCTCCAACGAAAAAGTGCAACCAACCACTTCACTCCAAATATAAACTAATGTTACACACAGAAACAAAACATGGCACAACATGAACTGAAGACTAACTGACAGAGACTGAAATGTTAAATGTAAAGTGACAGTACATGATGTACAACAAAAGACTTCAATAACCGTCTTTCTGACGATCTGCGTTTTAATCTCAACTCTGAATGCACAGAAGCAGCTGTGGCTACCTGCCAGCGGTTCATCCTGGCGGCTGGTGTCCCAAATCAGAGGCGTCTTAGCAGTGCCGAGTGCCAGCAAGCCGGAGGAGGTCGGGTGGAAGAGCACCAGCTCCAGCCTGCCGTGGCCCGGATGCAGCGTCAGCTCTGGACTGCTGGGCTGCTGCTGCTCTGGATCACACAAACGCCACAGCTTCACCTGCATACAGAGAGCGTGAGACATGAAAACAGAAGCTTCTTTCTTCCCTTCATCTCTTACGCACACTTTTTTTCACTTTTTACCTCTTTACGCATTCTCTCATGTGCACATGATATGAAAAGTTTATGATCTGGAGCTTGACGATCAAAACAATATCACAATGTAATGTCGACCTCGAGTGATTTATGTCTCTGAATTCTGATACCACACAGAATAATTTGGGGTTTGTGCTCAGGTTTAGATTTCTAGCTGATGCTGACAGATCAGATTAAGACAGATAATATAGAAACATCTCTGGAGTCATAATTCACTATTATTTAACTGGCTCAGCGTAACCAGGTGGGTAAAACAATATGCACAGCTGGCACAAGATAAGAGCAGTGAAAGTGCTCTGCAGATCACTCGGGTGTCGGTCTGTGTGTGGCGATAGCTGCATGTGGTTACTCAGGTCTGCGAGGTAAACCGAGCTGCTGAGTCTAAAGATGCAGACCGACACTCAGCACATTCCAGGAGGTGAGGGCACCTGCGGCTGAGGACAATGTGCTGAGAGGAGTCTGCAGAGGGTTTAAATAACAAAAGCTGAGAAGGTTCATATTGCATCCAAAGCACTGCCAGGAACAACAAAGTCTGAACGGATGGAAAGTGAACTTCTGTGTACAGCAAGAAGACAAAGCAAGATTAAAGGAAGAAAGCGAATGAAGATCAGGAAGAAGCAGGACAATAAATAGCTCACTGTTTCATCTCCAGAGCATGTGGCCAGAAGACTCTCATCAAAAGGAGAAAAGTCCATATCAGTCACCAGATCTGACAGCGAGGAAGGAAAAATAATGGAAATTAGAAAACAGATCTGTGTTGCAGCTGACTTAATTTCATTTCTGGGCATATGCATTTCTCATTTGACAGAAGAACAAAGAAATACTACCTGAATGGCAGGAGATCTGGGTAACTGTCCATTGGCCATCTGAACCAGGTTTGACTGAAGACAGGCCCAGCATTCCTCCACCTGCACACACAGACAGCACACAGCAAATGTCAGGAGTCACACTTTGAAAATCTGCTCTCTGAGACTTTAATGTCCCACATCGTGCCACTTTTCAGCCACCTAAAGCCTCATATGTCCCCAGAATGTGTCCTTTAATCTGTCAGCTCAAAGTCCTGCAGTGATAGTTCATTACTCCCTGACTCCTGGTTTTGATTTGTTCTAAAGTGGCTGTTTCGGTGTCTGCAGCTTTACATGCAGCTGAGACTTCAGGAAGAAGACTCTCTCTGCATCTGGACTGACAGCCTGGAGCAGAAAGGTTGATCACCCCAACAGCCAACACAGACGTGAACGAATGTGTGTTGATAATTTTACATGGAAGCTTCACTGAATTCATGGCACATGTGACATTGTCAGTACAGGTGTGTTGTGAGATAATGACTGTGGTTGTAAAATCAGTAGTTCAGCCACAGAGCAACAACTTGGAAATGGCTCTCAACTGACTGCCCGTTAACATTTGCTCTTAATGTGCTGCGTTTCGCTGTTACTTTATCATATGTACATGAGAACAGCGTTACTGGGAAGTCCTCTGTATTATAACACAGTGTATGTGAGGCCAGAAAGCACGGCTACGGAGACAAACTGCAGCTGAAAGAGTCTTTATATTATTTTGCTTTACACCTCCAAGTTTTTAATAGATACAAAACACAATATAAATTGATTTTCACAATATGGGACCTTCTAAAGTGGGTCCTGGATTTCCACCCAGCTCAAAATGAACTGTTCATATCACAGCTGACTATGTTTCAAACAATAAAGCTTTGGTTTGGAAAAAAAAAAAAAGAAAATCCTTTTTGTTTAATTTTAAATTGATTGACCTCCATTGTCTGATTGAATTAAAATTGACTGAAACTGTAAAGAGTGGGAGTTTGCATGTTCTCCCCGTGCAGCGTGGGTTCTCTCCGGGTTCTCCGGCTTCCTCCCACACAGTCCAAAAAACATGCTGAGGTTAATTGGTGATTCTAAATTGTCCGTAGGTGTGAATGTGAGTGTGCTTGGTTGTCTGTCTCTCAGTGTAGCCCTGTGATAGACTGGCAACCTGTCCAGGGTGTCCCCTGCCTTCACCCTAAGTCAGCTGGGATAGACTCCAGCCCCCCATGCCCCCATGACCCTAGTGAGGATTAAGCGGTGTATAGAAAATGGATGGATGGATGGATGTAAAGAGTGATTACTATTATCTGCATAATGCAAACGTTTCTGCTGAACCACGTGTGAAGGCCTTACCAGCCTGCTCGGCGTTGAAAGCCACCAGCTTGGAGCTCGCTTTGATGTGGTTCCCCTGGCAGGAGAAGGAACCTGCACGAACACCGTGGATCCATTCCTGGATTCAAACACACAGAGACAGGAATCAGGGATCGTCGTGGAGGAAACAAGGGTTTGGTCATGCACATTGATAAGGAAAGCCAAAAAGAGCACAGCCAGCTCGCTCCACTGAAGAACCCTGTTTATTTGTTGCATAGCCTTCAGAAGCACACATGACCAAGTAGCTGTGAAACGGAGGGAAGAAAGTGAACAGTGCAGTAAACAGGAAGGATCCAGCTGAGAGGCACAAGTGTTGAGGAAGAGGAAGCTGCTCTGCACAGCAGCTCATAAAACCTCTTTCACAATGTTAACAACGACAGTGTGTCTGTACAGCAACTGCTGCTGAGCTGCTCCTCACAAGCTCAGGGCTGCAGACATTTGGCCTTCAGAGGGAACTTCACAGCTCCAACAGTTCAGCTGAGCAAAGATGCTTCACTGTTTCGTTTATACAACGAAAGTGGATATAAACTTCAGCAGAAGTACTTTTTCTAGACATTTTGGTCCAAACTGAAGTAGAACGCAGATCCCAAACTTTAATTTCTTCTGTTAATTATAATAATGACAGGTCACCATTATCTCTGCATAGCTCATCCACCTAACAATATGATTTCTCCTGAGCTAAACATTCAGGGACTTCTGACAGGTGCAACAGCTTGCTCTGTCAAAGCCTTTTCCGCATTCAGATAGTTGTAGATATTAAAGGTTTGTGGTACCTTTTTGATTCCATTTAAACAAACATGTATAAGATGCGGTGTGTTTTTCTGTATTTACACTACGCAGGTTTCTCGCAATCAGAGAATTAGACCTTGTGCTCTGAATCCTCCCAAAGGCCCAATGAGTCAATGAGCCTTGACACCAGACAGGAAAGTGTTCAGGGACTTTAGGGCTAAAGGCCAGCTGGCTGAATTAACGTACAAACTTCTCCTGCGACTATTCACTGGAGCCTCAGATCAGAATGTCATCTCATCTTTGTCAATAAATCTGCCTCTCCACTCTGTCTTTTGTCTCATTTTAATTCTTGCAGTGTTTGAAATGACAGCAGACAAACATGCCTTCAGCAGTGGAACAGCCTCGTCCTCACATTCATGAGCAGAGCTGGTTTAACATTCACAGGAGCAAAGCACCACCTGCTGTGTCAGATCTGGTGCAGATTGAAGACCAACCATCACGTCCCTGTGCATGCCGAGCATTTTACTGCTCAGTAAAACAAGGAGCAGATTACATAATCCACCTCAGCGAGAAGAGACGCAGCAACCTGAAACTAATGAGTCCAGAGGAGGAGAAAAATGGCAGATTTGTGAAACCACGGTCACGTTCAGACACGTCGCCTCCTGTAATTTGCAGAATTTGCGCCTGACAGAGATCATCGAGGCAGATTAAACACTTGTACATGTTGTCTGCATGAGAGAAAACAGCTCCAAGTGTGCGATGAGCGGCTCTACATGAAAACCAATGTGTAAACTCTGCTACTGTGGCATCAGATGCTGATGGACGTCTACTGGAGGCTAACAGCTCTATGCAGCCACATGGCTCCTAGTTTCCCCTAGAAGCGAACAGTCACTGAAAATATCAGCTTGTGGGATCAGATTTTCGTCCTCTCAGGCTTCCAGATGCAGGAAGTTCAACATCCCTTGCAGGCAGGCAGGCGTTCCCCCAAACACCTCTGAAGTAGCGCAGCTAACTACCAAAGCTAACGTTAGTAGGTGAAGCTGGCTGCGCCCTGGACGCTCGCAGGCTACTCACATCTTTCTTGGATATTTTCGGAGTTGTGTTTTTGAATTTGGACGTCTTAAAACGATTCATGCTGCCGTTCAAATTGACTTTCGTGCCTTCCGGGTGTCTCGGTGGAGCTGGTTGGTACTCGGCAGAGGCTCCTGCTGCAGCTGACAGCTCAGCTCCGCGGTGTTTGCTCGCTTTGAGACGCGAGGCTGTCCGGTGGGGCGGAGTTCAACGTTTTCAGACGTGGCGCTTTACTACGCGCCACTCCGTATAATAAAACGTTCGCACCCTGTTTTACTTGTCACTCGTGATGCTCGTTTACACAAACAAACCAATGGTTACTTTGAGTTTGTCGGGATTTATAGAAAATACAGTATTCTGTCAGATGAACTGTTTAGCTTGTTGTTTTGGTGGTTTTTCGACAGAGACACATTTTGCATTAAATAAATGCGCTCTGTGACGCCCCGCTACGTCACGGACATGCGCAATGTGGCACAAGCGGCGGCCAGTGAAGGCATGATGGCGTCCTCGGCTACTCGCTGCTCCTCACGCTGGATTACAGTCGCCGTGTCCGCTGGACGCCGGAGGGCTGCCGGGGCGACTGTCTCCTCTGGCCACGGAGGGCTCCGGAGCTTTTCTACGCTGGGAGGAGAAAACCTTTGGCGCGGAGGGAGCGCGGTGTGCGGCGGAGCAGGGAAAGCGGTGACATTGAGAGGGCTGTCAGGTGAGTGTGTTAGCCATATGGTACTGGCCTGTGCTAAGCTAAGCTAGGCTAAGCTAAACTAGGCTAAAAACTGTGTTATTTCTGTTTTTCTCAGTGACGCTGGTTAAAACAACTAAATACATGCAGCTGCTGATTTCTTAAGCGAACTCTGACGGTGACACGAGCTCATGACACTGACCCATTTGCTGTGATGCGCTTCGAGAAAGTTCGTTTAAATGTGATGCAATCAGTTTTGCTTACTTTGCAGTGATCAGATTGAATTTGCAGAAGGGTCGATGCAGGGTTTTGTGGCACCAAGAGAAGGTGATCGTCAGTGTCACCCATCAGAGCCAATGCAGAGCTTTAAAGGAGCGTTTCAGCTCATGTGCAGTCTGCAGCCTTTACATCGTGAATGAAATGTTAATATTGCGTCAAAATGGCTTGATTTCATTCACGAGGGGAATATCTTAAAGATTATATCGCACAAGACAATAAAAATGGCGAATATGTCTTTATTTTATATATAAAATACTGTGAATTGTGTTAATTGCAGTCTAAAGATAAAAATATTACACCCACCAAGCACATGTAGTCTAAACATTAGAAAAAGTGTCATATTATTGTCCTAATGTCACGTCTGGTTATGACAAAAACTGCAAAAATTTCTCAGGTGATGATTATTGAGTTGCTGAAGTTTCACAAACCTTTACGATCACCACAGACATCAACTTCATTTGTATTTGCACATTTTACAGGTAAAGTAGACTTATATGATCTGGGCAGTACAGCTTTAATAAGAAGTGCACAACACCAGTATTACATTGTACTCAGTGACCCGTTATACGCTTCCCTGATTAGTGTGTCTAACTTTATCCCGACGCCTTAAATCCACACAGTGATCTCTGTCAAACGTAGTAATTATATCACCTCAACAAGAACTCGGAATTTGTTTCGTTGTCCGTTGCAGTTTTCTACGTTTCCCGCAAGTAAGTCATCTCCACATTTAGAGGCCTTTGTGTTTCTTGAGTCACATCAGGTCAATTAAAGCAGACTTTATAGGCCTGTCCTTTACAATGTGTGTCACATACATGTAGCATCTACAGTAAACAGTACTATCTAACAGTTCAGCTGTTAGATAGTGACTGAATGTGACTGAACAGATGCAACTCTACAGCCTTATGAATATCATCTACTTACCCTTTGACCCTGCTGGACATCTTTCAGGTCTCAGATCACCCCATGCTGTCTACACTCTGTCCTTTCACACAAGTGCTGCTGCTAGCAGCAAGCAGGACTTCTACCAGGTCCTTGGGGTTCCTCGCACAGCAACCCAGAAGGAGATCAAGAAAGCCTACTACCAGGTCTGTTCCTGCACTTTGTGTTGGTCCTCAGCTGACCAGTCGTCACAGTAGCTGACAGTGTGTTTGTGGTCCCTCAGATGGCTAAAAAGTACCACCCTGACACCAACAAAGATGACCCACAAGCAAAGGAGAAATTTGCTCAGCTGGCTGAGGCGTATGAGGTTTGTGTCAGTCTTCATTCCAGCTTTCACTCATAGTAACCTATTCATGGCTCCCTCTTCCAGTGTAGGTGGAAGAATGAATCCCTTGAACTTTGTTTTCCTCACAGGTCCTCAGCGATGAAGTCAAGAGGAACCAGTATGACACTTATGGCTCAGCGGGTTTCAACGCCGGTCAGGCAGGTGGTGGGCAGCAGTACTGGAGTGGACAGGCCAGCAGCGTGGACCCAGAGGAGCTGTTCCGCAAAATCTTTGGAGAATTCTCAGGAGGCCGTGGTTTTGGAGACTTTAACGCCATATTTGATCAGCCACAGGAGGTTAGTGGGAGATGACAAAGTGGAAAGTTTTGTGAGACCTCAGCTGATTCTCGTTTGGGCAGTTTTAGTGGTGTTGACGAACCTCTGCCTCCCTCTTGTTGGCTGCAGTACTTCATGGAGCTGACATTCACACAGGCAGCAAAGGGAGTCAACAAAGAGATCTCTATTAACATGGAGGCAGGCTGCCAGCGCTGTGATGGTAAAGGCCACGAGCCGGGCACCAAGGTGGAGCACTGCCACTACTGCAATGGCTCCGGCATGGTAAGAGCTCAGGACACGGGCCGTCCTTAAACTGTCTTTGTACTGAATTGTTAAGAAGTGTTTTGTCCCTGTAGGAAACCATAAACACCGGACCATTTGTGATGCGCTCCACATGTCGTCGCTGCGGTGGCAAAGGTACAGTCATTTCCACTCCGTGTAAATCCTGCCGGGGAACAGGACAGACCAAACAGAGGAAAACCGTGATGGTTCCTGTGCCTGCAGGTCAGTCGCTCTGTTTACATCCTGTCAATACCTCAGGGATATTTCTGCTTTTCACCAGAGCATGAAGCCACTCATCAGACTCAGGATGTGTTCTCGGCTGTCATTGCTTCATAAATTCAGTAAAACATTTCTTAAACGTGCACCCATGCTGATAAACTTAATTCTGAATGCAATGTCTGTTTTATTTTATATATCCCCAGTTATTGCAGCTGTAGTTGCATAATGTGAAAAATGAGAGGGACAGAAACATAACGCTTCTCTAGTTGAACGCTTAATTTGCTGCAAGTTTAGATTTGTTTTTGTCACCTTTATTACCAGATAATCATGCATGTTAGCAGGGTAACTAGTCCTCCACTGAAGCTTCAGTTAGTTGCACAACAAAGACATCAGCCTCGGAGGGAGTTCATCTGTGGCTTCAGGCTCTTCACAGACCATAAATGCAATAAGAAAAGTACATGTAAACACGTTATATTTTGGTGGTTTCTTAAAGCCTCTCCATGCTCTTTTTCTTTTTTTTTTCTTTTAGGAGTGGAGGATGGTCAAACAGTGAGAATGCCAGTTGGAAAGAAGGAGATCTTCATCACATTTAGGGTTGGTATCTACTGTGCATCAGCTGCTAGTATTTGTTGCTGGTCTCACAGCATATAAATGAATTCCAGGCAGTGTACATTCCCCTCAGATCTCCCCTCTTGTGTAATGTCAGTTTGTGGACGAGTACGAGACGCTGATCTGTCTTAGCTCTTTGACTTTGAATTTGCTCAGACAACAGAATTAGCTCAGACATGTGTGATTTTTGATTGTTCAGGTCCAGAAAAGCCCCGTGTTCAGGAGGGACGGTGCTGACATCCACTCTGACGTTTACGTGTCTGTGGCACAAGCCATCCTGGGCGGCACAGCCAGAGCACAGGGCCTCTACGAAGCACTCAATTTATCTGTGAGTAGATGCAGAAGCTGCCCAGCTGACGGGGCAACATTTCAAACAGTGTGATAGCCGGCTGATCATTTTCCTTGTCTTCAGATTCCTGCAGGCATCCAGGCAGACCAGAGGATCCGTCTGACAGGGAAAGGAATCGCTCGTGTCAGCGGCTATGGCTTCGGAGATCATTATGTCCACTTCAAAATAAAAGTACCCAAGTAAGACTCCACAGTAGAGATGACAGGAAGAGCCTTGTGATTGAATATAATGACTGTAATTTAAATAAGCTTCACAGTGACCTTTACTAAAGGTTGTTTTCCTGTGCAGGACACTGACAGACAGACAGAGAGCTCTGTTAATGACCTACGCTGAGGACGAGACGGAGGTGGAGGGGACGGTGAACGGCGTCACATCCACCGCCACAGGTACCAGGACAGTCCCACCGATGCTCTCCTACCTTTTTTTTTTTCCTTGCTTGATATACAGCTTGGATCCACTGAACTGGGGTTTTAGAGAGGGAAGCCGTGCTCGGTCGTACACCTGGCTGACGCAGTGTTAATCTCTGTCCAGGTGGGGGCAGCAGTGGTAAGCGGTCTGAGGCAGGGCACAGCCAGAATGACAAGGAGAAAGTGAAACAGCATGGGGGCTTCCTCTCCAGAATAAAGAACATGTTTAGCTCTTCCTGACAGCCACAAACCAGGTAGGACTGGTTGTTGGAATATCTCAAATGATTGTCTTTGGTTTTGTCCTGACAAATAGACGTGATGCACAGTGCAACACTTACTTTGATCTGGTTTGTGGCTGTCATGTAAGAAAACAGTGATGCGTGCACCCCTGCATTCAGTTAGATGTCTGTTCCCACTGTCTTCAGTGAGGCTGCTGTTGCCATTTTTAAGTTCTTCTTTCTCCCTCTTCAAGGTAAAAGATCATCCTGGAACTGAGAGGCTGAATCAGAGGACAAAAGACAGACAGTGAAATGAGGAGTAGTGGGTGTTGGATAATCCTGCGAGGGCTCTGGATCATGACAGACTGATTTACCCAGCCGTGGAGCGAGAAAGCCAGAGGATCACCCATCCCGTCAAAGCGAATCCACACAAGAGGATCTTCCAGTTTGCCAATCACCTCTCCGTCAAATGTCCATTGAGGCTACTGTGGCAGCAGAGACTTGTCATTTCTCCTGGCAGTCGGTGCATGCTGCTTCTCTGCCGTTTGCCAAAAGACAAACTTGACGCCGATGGCAGAATCAACATGCACAGACTTAAATTATTGTATTGACAAAGACTATAAAACAGTGTAAAGTTGTATTGAAGGTTAAATAATCGCTTATTAATCCTTCAGTTCTGTGTGCGTTCTTTGTGTTTGACACTATCAGTCCTTACAGTTTTACCTGTTTACAGAGTTTTAGCGTCGGCAGTGTAAAGGTGTGTCTGCAGAGGATAGTTAGTCTCTACTGACGGAGGATTAAACTGTAGGAAGCTTCATTTTATCTACTGTCAACACTCTGTACTCTGTCCCTCCTTAACACTTTACGTTATGAGAGAGAAACCACTTTTAGTTCTGAACCATTATCACATTTGTACATAGACAGCTGCGGATCAACCATGCATCAATGTGACATATAGAAGTGATATACTGTACAGCTATAATAAAGCTATGGTCTGGGAGAGGAAATGGAAGGTATTTATTCCATTGGGTGTTTGTTGATGCAGGGGATTTAAAAAAATAATAATAATTAAATCCCCAAATTCAGCATAAGTTGGGAAACAGATTTTATTTGTTTATATTGACAGCACAACATAATCCTGAATTTTCACTCTCATACAATGAGAGCGCTCTAGTCAGTCACAAATAAAGCTCCAGTTACATACAGAAGGATATTTAGAGCAGAGTTAATGAAAATGCAAGAGAATTCAAAACCAACATGAATTAGTCAAGCACTCCATACTTATGGCCATCACTGTGTGCACTCCTGAGATTCAAGTAAGTGTCCCTTCAAGTACGTCAAAAAAATACTGAAGCCTTCTGACACATCACACTTGCATCATAAAAATAGGGGCAATAACACGTGGAAACTACAGGAGTATATCACACAGTCCCTGTATTAGTCCTTGTGTTGCGATCTGACTGCAACATGAATCTTCAACTCTACAAAACACATCATCACTTGCCACGTGTCTGACCACACAGCTGTCGTCCTGAACGAGCTTTTGTTAATGCAGAACTACTTTGCATCCATTATTGCATGGATGCGTTGTGCAAATACACAGCACAAGAACCTGGGCAGGTTTCTTTTGGTACTCTGTGTTGAAAAGATAAAGCAAAGTTAATAAAATGCTATTACTGAGTTAGGATAAATATTAAACTTCAGCGCCGTTACACTGCATACAGCACACACAGCACGACATATTTCTCCTCATTATGTTAAAAAAACAACAACATTGTGTACTACTGGGTTTTTTTCCCAAACATACAGCATTTGTGATGTTTCCTGGTATATCCATTATAGGTGGATAAGAATCTGTAGAATAGTGCATATTAAGCCACAACACTGTATTACTCTTCGTGTAGATGAGCTTCATGTCTATTACAAGAAATTTATTATAACTATTTCCTTTTAAAACTGATCACCTCTTGTCCTAATATAGGCTCCTGTGGCAGGTAAAACTCAATTAGCAATGAATCATTCATCTTGGATAGCTAAGCTGTGCAATTAAATCAATAGGCAGTTGTTGTTTTTTTTTTTACAAACACTAGATGTACTATCACATACTTCTGAAACAGAGAAATAGTATAAGTGAGCATGCATCAGGTTAAAGTACTCCGTGTGTCTACTATCATCTGAAATCTGAAAAAAAGCTTTTGATTCCAATCACCTGTCCTGCAGTGCACATTAGAGGCTCGTGCATGAATCGTGAAACGTGGCAGACGGTGTGTAAAGTTAAAAAAACAAAAAATAATACAGTATAGGGTATAAGAAGACAGAGTTTACATTTCAAAAATAGACCTCTGTTCTACTGTCTCCTCATTAAAGGTGTCATTACACTGTGTGCACAATTATCGCGCCAATTCTGGTCCTCGGGATAATTTCTATCGTTAAACAAATAAAATGCTCTTAGTCAGCTCAAATTTTACTGAACCTAAATGTGGAAATATGCCAGTGTGCATATTAAATTAAATGATTTTTTTTCCCCTCACTCACTAATTTTTTGAGGAAAATGGGTTCGTGGTAGCTTCACATTTAATTCCTCTCAAGTCTTTTGCAGTTAATTTGAGCCTGTTTTAAACCATCTCAACAAAACGTGTGATGGTCCAGTGGCCACCCCTGAACACTTCAACTATTTCCAGGAGTGTTGCATCTGTTTGAAAGGCATTTTACAGTTTTTGATCTTTCATTGTGAGTGAAATCTTTTTTTTTTTTTGTCCTATTTTGCCAAAAATATTGAAGCTGCCTGTGAATTACAGTGGTAAGAAAAAGTATGTGAACCCTCTGAAATTTCCTAGTTTTCTGCATTAATTGTTCATAACGTGATCTGATCTACGTCTACGTCACAAGTATAGACAAACACAATGTGCTCAACAAATACCACACAAACAATTATTGTATTGTAGAAATATTTCATGTCTTTATTGAACACATCCACTCATCGTGCTGGTGGAAAAAGTAAGTGAACCCTTGGATTTATTAACTGGTCGAACCTCCTTTAGCAGCAATAACCTCAACTAAACGCTTCCTATAGCTGCTGATCAGACCTGCACAACGTTCAGAAGGAATTTTTAGACCATTCTTCCCAACAGAACTGCTTCAGCTCAGCCATATTTTTCGGATGTCTGCTGTGAACGGCTCTCTTCAGGTCATTCCATTCTGCGTTGTGCCCTTGGAGTCCATTTGGCTGGGCGCCCACTTCTAGGGACAGTAGGCACAGAGCTGAATCGTCTCCATTTGTAGACAATTTGTCTAACTGTAGACTGGTGAATTCCTAAAGTCTTTGAGATGACTTTCTAGTCACTTCCGGTCTTGTGCAAATCAACAATTCTTGATCGTAGGTCTTCGGAGATCTCTTTTTTTTGCGAGGCATGGTTCACATCAGCAGATGTTTCTTATAGGGAGCAAACTCAAAACGTTTGAGCGCTTTTTATAGGTCACAGTAGCTCTACATCTCAGTCAAATCTCATTTCATTGATTGGACTCCAGGTTTGCTAACACATGACTCCAATTAGCTCTTGCTGGAGTCGTTAGCCCAAGGGTTCACTTACTTTTTCCACCAGCACAATGAGTGTTTAATGGATGTGTTCAATAAAGACATGAAATATTATAATTGTTTCTGTGGTATTATACTGAGCACATTGTGTTTGTCTATACTTGTGACTTAGATGTAGATCAGATCACATTTTATGAACAATTACTGCAGAAAACTAGGAAATTTCAGAGGGTTCACATACTTTTTCTTGCCACTGTATGTGCATTATAATGTAAAACTTCAATCCCCCTCCCTCATCACTCAAATCTATATTGGCTAAAAATGCTTAAATACAATAAGAATTCAAGGTTATGTGGTTTGGAGTTTGGAAATATGCATAGAAATAATGATAAAGTCATAATACTCACTGCCCCAACAACTGTGCACACAGTGTAAAACTCAACACAGCAGTCTGTCCAGCAAAAACGTGCAGCGTACAACACATGCACAGTGGGTTGTAACACGTCTTACTGAGCTCATTTTGATAACAAACTCATCATCAGCTGAGTTGTACTTCACATGTGACTGCACCACAACATCACTGTGACCTGTCAAATTGGCAATTTCAACTAAAATTGGGAGAAAACATCACTTGAATCAGAAAAATCAGAAAACAGCTACAGTAAGTCTCGATGCAACCAAACACACTGGAAGGACATAAAATGGAGGGATAGTGCGGAGGAGGTAGAAAAATAAAAAATACAAAGGACAAAACTGAAATAGGTTGTACCTTCATGGATGGACTTGACATCCAAATGGTCCTATAGCTCGTTTTGTTGGAATTCCACTACTAAAAATAGATCCAAAGTTTATTTTCTATGGGTTTCCATCGTTAGGAAACATGTAACATTAAATAAACTTTGAACGGATCAGAATGTTTGTATGAACCTATGGATGGTCTACAGTCTGGACATTTCCTAGTCTCCTTGCTGTCCTTCCTCTTACGTTCCTCCTTTGTTTCTTCTACAGTAGCAGAGTGGCAGACGGAGGGCTGGATCACATCAGATACCAGGCAGCTAATCCAGCCAAGGCAGCAAACCAGGTAGCGAACAGCACCTGTCCTGTGGGGTGCCGGAGAACAGCCATGGCCAGCTGACCGAAGTACGCTGTCCCGCCTGAAGCCGCTGAGACACCACACAGCACAAACTTAGACCAAAAAGTGGGATCAGTGTTATTTATGTAGTGTTTACAACGGCACATTGCTTACCTGTTTTAGCCGCATAGTAAGGACATTTGCTGATGTCTCCACCCATCGCTCCATGAACAGGCATGCCAGCATCTAAAACATCCTCCTGGATTGTTTTTCCGATCTCTTCTAACTCCTCAAACACCTGCCAGAACCACAAACGTGTGTGAGGCACAACTCTACGCTCCACAAATCGTTCATTAATAATATAGGCAGATGGGAGTGTCATTGTCATTATTCGTGCTGGTATGAAGCTCTAATGCTGCCATGAAAAGTCCTCACTACAGAGATCCGGCCCGACACAGTCATATTTACGCTATGTCATTTCAGATTTATTCGACAACCAAACTGTACGAACAATGTGAATGCAGCTTTAATCACAGTTAACCCTCTTTAAAACTAAGCATCTTAACAGAAACAAGAAGCGCACATCTGCTTCAACAGATCGACACATTCTTCCTTTCTCTAATTCTTTAGTTTCCATCCCTCTGCCTGGTCTCTCACCTCCATGTTGAACAGGAAGGCCTTGACAGCCTCGTCCACCAGCCTCTTCTTTGTCTCCATGTCCAGGTCCAGCTCGTTCATGCGACTACGGTAGAGTTGCTTGAATGCTTTGGCACTATGGATGGCATCAAACTGATAGAACTCCAGGCCCTCTCCAGTCGGCGGCAGCTTCATGGCCCTCTGTGCCACCTTCTTCAGAACCTGGCCCCCAGACAGGTCTCCCATGTAGCGGGTGTAGGCGTGGGCCACCAGCAGAACCGGGTCTTCCTGCCCTACTTGGTGGATACGGTCCACGTAGCACTGGGTGGCCTGCGAGCAGGTGGCCTTGCTCTGCCATTCTGGACCATAGAAGTACTGGAGGTCCCGGGCCAGAGCTTCGTGGCGGTGCAGCTCTGCAGGAAAGTAAAGAGGAGCAAAGTGGGGGTGGTCCTTGTTCCTTTCAATCTCCTCCTCCATGGCTGTGTAGGTGTGGTAAAGTGCCACAGCACCGAGCTGAGGAAACATCAACAAAAAGTTAGCATTACAGCGATCTCTGACAGCACTTCCTAAGAAGAAGTTTTACAGTAAAAATGCTCTTATTTATTTAATAATTGCTGCTTGACAACTACAGATATTTTGATGTCTCCTGTCAGTTTATTTGACCTCTTTCTTTAACTGTGTATTGATGTACACATCTTTTTGTTTTCTAAAGTACTTTTTGCCATCAGTTGTGAAAATTTCTCAGTGATTTTCTTCAGACTGACCTTGAAGAGCTCTTTGCGGATGCGTCCTCTGAGGAAGTCTTTCACAAACTGAGTGTTCTCGGCCTTTTCATGAATCTCCTTGGTCCCTGCTGCCAGCATCTCAGACAGATCCTCTGGACTGAGGAAAGTAAAGAAACAAGAGGTAAGACGTGCATTTGACAGAACCAGTTTGTGATCTCATTTCACTGTCAGACAGATAGATAATACAATACAGGAGCGAGATTCACCTGAGGGTGTCTTCCGTCTCGTCATACACTGGGCCCGCTCCATTGGACACACCGGCTGTTGTCTCCATCTTGTCGGCTGACATTAGCAGTGAGATCTTTTCTGCCACCTAGTGCACCCTAAAACCAGTACTAAGCATTAAAGTAGCAGTAGATTCACATTAAATCATATGGGAACAAGTGTCATCACATTATCTCTATCTATATATTGGCACTGGGATAGTTTTGCTTAAAATGTCCACAATTCTACCTTGTGTACGATTATATAATTTATCAGTATTAGTCTACAACTTGAGCCATAATTGCATAACTGCGAACAGAATAAACAAACGAACTGTACAACTGCTAAAGTACTGGACACAAGACCACAGGAACAAAATATATGCTATACATCATTTTGATAACTTCAATGAAAAGCCACAGATCATAATGTCACACACACAAAAAATAATCAACAGTACAGTCAGGAGGTCCATAATCATCAAGTTAAGGCTGTTAACGATTACTTTCACTTCATCACTTAAACACTATCAACATCAACTGATATTTGCATGTTGGAGGTAATTCAAATCTTCTAGCTTCAAATAAAAGATAGAAAACCGGTGGACATCCAGGTACGGTACATTAACTCTTACCCAAATGGCAGCAGAGGCCTAATCAGACAAAAGCTCAGCTGATGTGAGTCCACAGCTCTGAGAGGATGATGACAGTCAAAGGCAACAGGCCTTTTTTATTTCCAGCTGATTGGAGCCGTTTACCCTGAAAGAGAGACAGTGAGTTTACAGAGAACAAACTGACTCCAGTGCATGACACAGCCAAACAAAAGACAGCTACACAACACAGCACAGGCCTTCTGGCGTTTACCAGGAGTCCCACAGACCAACAGTGAGCTGGAGACGATCGAAGCAAGTTAATAAAGTAATTTAATCCCATTCAGTCCCCTCCCCTAATCAGTAAGCACAACCTCACGCCGTTTTTTTATCGGTAAAGGGACGCTGCAGCTAACGGTGATGCCCTCTAACTTGCTGGCAGCATAATTTTGACAAACACAGCTAACTTTCCTGGCTAGCTAAGTGAGCTACCAGCTAGCTAGCGTAGAAGTCAACAAACTCGTATGAACATTTCACCAGCAGCGTCATGTTTGTTCACTTTTAGAATTCGCTTTAATATCGCTAAATGTGAAACCCTGGACATCGTGGAGGCAGTAAACAGAACAAACCTTCACTGTGACACCGATAAGATCAGGTTGCGGTGCTCCAGGACGAAGCCGGACGTCTAACTCCGCCCCCTGCCGGCCTCCACTGGTCATGTGCTTCTCTCCAGGAAGTGTGACGTAATTTGTAGTCCGGAATACATCAAAGTGTAGTTCTTACTGAGTCACCACTCCTGCTGCCCCTACTCCTAACACAACCATGGAACTAATAATATAAACGATTACTTTACAAATTTTCTGTTATTCAAGACAATTTCTGAGTAATTCTGGATACTTATCAAGTCATTTTTTAAGATGCTTCAACTTGTTCGAGCCAATATTTAATTAATTTTCTACAAATTTTGAGTCATTCCGGACAAGTTTGAATCATTTTTGACAAATTCTAAGTCACTTTGTGCTTTTTTAAAATCATTTCATTCTATTTTTGAATTATTCTATCCAAATTCTAATCCCGTCTGGATTAGTTTTTATTAATTCTGGACAGGTTTTGAATCATTTTGTGCTTTTTTTTCTTTTTTCTTTTTTTTTTTTTTAAAGTTGAATCATGCTGGAGAAATTTTAGGTAATTTTGTTCATTTTTAAATATGTTTTTGCCAGCTTGTCCAAATTTTAATTCATTCTGGACAAACTTTCTGTTATTTGGGACAATTTCTGTGTACGTTTTGACAGATATCAAATCATTTTTGAACATTTTAAGACATTTTGACCCTTTTCTTGTTTTGTACAACCTTTGAACAACTCTTGACTTTGTTTCGAGTCAAAAAATACAGAACTAAAAATGGCTCCAACTCAAGCATGCAGACTTTTATGTGGAATAATGTTGTGGGACAGACAAAAAGTGGGTAAGAAACACCCTAAATATGCTTCAAACTACAAATGAACTTTCTTCTGTTGATTCTTGGTTTGTTTGGTTTTTGATTTTGCCATTGAAATAGGCCTTCACTTCTCACAGTAACTTCATGACTTGTGCTTTGTCTAGCTCCATATTACATAAATCAGTTTGGTCCTGTATTGTTAAATGTTAGAATATCAGACTTACTTCAAAGACTATTATGTGGGGTGGAATTGCTAGCTCTACGTTCAGCCCTCCTCCTTTATCCGGGCTTGGGACCGGCAAAGTGACCCAAAGACACACTCTGGCAGAGTTACTGACATTTTTTTTATATCTTTTTTTTGCTAGCCCTAACCTAACTATATATTTTCATATTTTCAAAAACATAACTATATATTTTCATGCATTTGTCATATATATGAGAGGATGATCCTTTCATGTACGACTAATAAATGCACTTTAATTTATCAAATCATGTATGACAGTATCAGCCTCTCGAATATGATTTGAAGTCACGTCTAACCCTAACCCGAACCCTAGCCCCTTTTAGACTTATTTTCTTTTAAAACTTTTTAAATTCTTTGATTTCTCTAAGCCTCCTTGACGGCTTTTAGATTTCACTCTACAATAATCCCTCAAGATTTTTTAGAGCATTATCCTGCAATCAGCCTAAAATAACTTTTTATAAACTTAAAATTAAACTTAAAATACAACTTTAATCGGGTCCTGGAGCATTTCTGGAAGGCAACAGCTTGCTGCGGCTGGTCCAGATTCTCAGATTCCTCTCTGCATTTCTGATGAGCCCTGGAAGGCAATGGCTTGCCATGGCTGATCCTGCGCTCATGGGAAAAGCACTCACCCCAGCACCCTCAACCAATTTCTACAAACCTATCTGGGCAGTTTGCAGCAACCTAGCGGTGTCAACAAGCAATCTGTTAACTCGCATAGGTGGTAAGTATGCGGCCCCCCCGGGTTCCGACTATAGGAACAGCACGCGGGGTGTGGTGGTCCAGGGCCTCAGGACCTTAAACGTAGCCCAGTTTTCTATGAGGATTAGCCTCACCCATAAAACACACCATACCACACCACACACGACAGAAATTTCTTTTTCCCAAAAAATCAATTGGACTCCTTCAAATTCTCCCCAACCCCCAAATTCCACATCCCCCAGTCCAACTTAGGTGACTGGGCCGAGAATGCACCGGGACCTAGCCTTCGCATCACCTTTCCCTAACTCAAGAGGTTTAGCTGAGGATGCAACGCAGCCTAGGTACCAATAGTCACCTCGTAACATTTAAATAACTCCACCAGAAACTTTTTAATTTTTTAATTTACTTTATTTCCTCCCAAACGATTATTTACATCTTACGTAGGAACTTTTGGTTTCATTTCTTGCCTCTTAAAATCTAAAACTTTTATAATTTCTCAGCCCATAAGCAAAAGGACTATACAAAAACAAAAGATTAGGAATAACAATAATAAAGATCTTTATACTACAGAACAAAAATCATTCATTAAGTTATTTTTAAGCGAAAATCTAAACTTCACAGGGACTTAAATCCCCACCAAACCTAAAACTTTATACGGAAAAAAAACCTAAACTTATCCCAAATTTAACTAACGCACAACTATAATAACCAAACAATATGTCTCTAAACACCAACAATAAAACCACTTGGCTATGGGACACATCCCGAGGAATTGATCAACCTCGGGCGGGCCTTCCTCGGGTGAGAGTGTCTAGTGATAAGTGGCCGAAACACTCGATGAGCCTGGGGTCCACTACTGATGATGTGTCCTAAAATTATAGAATTTATTAATTTATTAAATAAATTACTAATTAAAAATATTAATAAAACTTATCCAAAATTCTCAAAAGTTTCTAAAACTTGCAAAACTTGCATTGCCTTTGCTTCCTACTTCCTATTGTATTGTACATCACAGCAAGAAAACATGGCCTAATAGGAGCACGAGGAAGACAAGTTTTCTGGAAACGTGCTCCTATAACACACAAGACATAAACGAAACATAGATGGCCTACAGTCAATATTTACAGAACACAAATCCTCCTCCCCCCCATGACTTATTGGCTTTTATATCTTTCGATTACACTTTTCTTAAATCTATATTTAACTTTTTTTTTTACATTCACTGTTTATGGAATTCCACAGCTTCACTCCATTTACTGAAAAACTCCTCTGTTTTAGTGCAGTTCTTGAAAAAGGCACTCGAAAATCTCCTTTCCTTCTGCTGTTACTGTCCGTGATCAATGAAAACAAATTTAATAAAGGTTCTGGTGACGACCCCTTGGATATCTTACTCATCATTATTACAATTTTAAAATCAACAAGATCTTTGAATTTCAAAACATGAGATTTAATGAAAAGGTCATTTGTGTGCTCCCTTTTGCCTTTATAAAACATGCAGTTCAATATTAATGTTTTATACTGAACACAAATTATAAACTATTGTTAACCCATTTCTACATATTCGTCTTGTTGTGCACCAGAGGGTTTGGTTTATTCCAGGACAGTGTGATCCATCAGTCTTGAATGTGGATGCAAATATTATTGCAGTTGCAAATTGCAAACTTGGAAATTTTTCCCCCCATGATATGGTGTTCAGCTTTGTGATCAAACAAATTACTTTTTGACAACACCTCCTGTTGCTCTCCCAGGCCTCACTAAAATGATTGCAAATTTGTAGTTCTTCCATAACAGCATCGGTATGATCATCAACAGCTATCTCTCCTGTGACAGTGTTTTTTTCAGTGTTGTTAAATGCAATACAAGCTAGTGCAGTTTTATTTACATGGCACCAAATCAGAACATGAGCTATCTCAGAGCACTTAGTAAAGTCAGGACCTCACAGTATTATACAGAAAAAACCACCAACTACCCTTTGAAGCCATACTGAACTGTGTGCCTTGACTGGTTGGAGTGAAAGAAAACCTTGGAGAGAAAAGATGAGCATCGACAATTGAAAGATAGCAAACACTGGGAAGGTTGGTGAGGCCAGTGTGGTGCAGCTCTTAAACCGAGTGATACCTGCAGAGCGTACAGGGAGAGATAGAGGACAGAGAGGAAAAAGCACAATCATCTCATCCATATTATAGTGTCCTTCCTGTCTGCACAAGCACTCACGCTTACAAAAATGTCATATAACAGGACTTCTGCATTAAAGACAGACTCAGTGTGCACAGAAATGCATTATACACTTCTATGCAGCCAGCTTGTCCAACTGAGTCCCAGTTTTACTGCATTTTTTCCTGTTGAACAAATTCTAATGGCTAAGTTGGCAAAGTCAGAGACTGAGAAAAAGGTGAAATGAATCAATAGAAACTGTGGGGAGTTTCCATCTGGATCCAAGACAAGCCTCCGTATAAACTTAGATCAAACACAGAGAAACAAATTAATTAAATGTGTGAGATTTGACAGATGACAGTCCAGTGTCTTCACAGAATGTTCTGCGTGTTTGTCCGGAACCAGACCCGGACTCATCAGCTACCAGAACCTCGCCTTTCTTTCCATGCATGAACTTTCACATGTTGGACTAACACAACAGGTTTGCTGTGCAGTCGGGGTTTGCCACTGACATCCAAATCTGCCGATGATTTTGCTGGTGTTTTTGTGCACGTATGACTCATGCATGCTGTTCATGAATTATGCACGAGGCGGTTGTTTATGTTGCAGAGCAGATTTGTCCATCAGTGTGTGATTCTGTGCAAGGTGTTTGAAAGCCTGCTTCTATGTAATGTGTGTGTGAGTGTGCGTACGCGTGTGCATATGTGTGTGACTGTCTGAGGCTGGTATCAGTCTGGCAGCCGGCTGCAGTGTCAGATGCTCGGTTGGCGGGGCAGCTGACTGCCTCCCCTTCGCTCTGCTGCTGAGCCACGGGAGGCCGGTGGGGGAAAGATGAGCTAACAAGATGATTCATTTCCCTCCAGTGGGGCTAGCAAGCTGTTGCCATTTTATGAAATAGCTTTGGGAAGTGCTTTTGTGCCTCTGATGCAGTTCAATAAGAGAGGAGGTGTAAGACTGCCAAACTTAATTCTCCTGGCTACCAATTTGTCCATTTATGGATGATAGCCTCACAAAACAAAACAGAACTTTGACATTGACTTCCACTTGTTTAGTCAGTCTCCTCTCCTGAGGACTCTGTGTGATTTCAGTGTGCTGATGGTCTGATTAACATGCCTCGAACGTAGCAGGTGGTCCATTTCACTGCACCATTCCAACACCTTGGATCTGATGATTTACTTAGCATTGAATTAATCAGAAGAGCAGAATAAATGCATTATAATGAAACATTACACAACCATAGCCATGTGGGCGTATA